>NW_010254809.1:43225-65328 GCF_000690775.1 Eurypyga helias | reverse complement strand
GAAAGACCTGCAGACTGACTCGAGCAGTGACCAGACCTCAGTTTGCCTGGCAGAATTAGAACCAGTGATGGTAACACAGGAGTGCTTTCTTCATTAGAGGTGATGGTTTCACATTTTTTTCTAAGCATATGTAAACATTTGGGTCCACTAAACATCCTCCTGCAGGTGTGGTGTTTTCACAGGAAAGAGAAAATCATGATTTAGCAATGTCACAGATATTTAATGAGACAAACTGTGTTCAGATACTGCTTAATTCATCTTGTTTCTTTACACTGAAAGGTGAGTCAGATGCTGAGTTTTCTAGAAGGCCATGCTTGAATGTTGTGCCAGAAAACAGGGGGTGAAGAAAACCACCAGGAATTTAATAAGGCTAAAACATCCTTGTTGTTCCAGTGCTGAGCAAACGAGAAGGAATGTGTTTGCATGGATTCACTGGAGGTTGTTAGGGCTGACATGATTTCACTATAGTATAATGTAGTGAGTGGGTTGGAAAGAAATATGCTCTTATACTGAAATTATTACACCTCCAGTAGAGATAAAGACTGCTTGCTTTATCCTGCTGAGATCTGTATTCTCCCCAAGCCTTCTGCATAATAATGTCCAGAGACGTCTGTGCTCCACTCTCTGTGTTCAGCCAGTTAAGATGTGCTGTAAGAATATACATTTTCATGATTTCTGTAATGGGAATAGTTTAATTAGATTCTTAGCTGAATAACTGAAGTTCAGTGACCATGTTTCAGTGTTAACGTTCAGTTCTGTAATTGGAAAGGAAGGTTAACTAAATAGGGATGGATTTTGTCAGCACGATAGAAAAACCTTTATGCTGTTCTTTTATGATACTGTAGGAATTGTCCTTGCTGCTATGTCATGTGTGCATCTTGGGTATCTTTGAAGTCCTGGATAACTTTCTGTAGTTTATATTTAGACCTTTTTTTTTGTTATTTTCAAGGAACACCTGTAAAGTCCGTGTTTCTGTGTTTTGACTTTGGTTTTTGGAAAGAAGAATAAGAGATGCAGAAAGCTGCACTGAATGAAATTTCGTTGGATTTAGATGTAGCAAATTTAAAGGCATTTGAAGTATGAAAAAGAATTGCTGCATATTCTTGCTATTTTAAAAAACATAATTTAATACTAATCCAAAAATAACAAAGTTATTATGAAAGCATTTTACTTGTCTTGTTAATCTTAGTTTTGTAGCAAATTAGTTTCTTTTTCATTAAAAGAAATCCTACTAGCTTTTGATTTAAAAATTGCAGCTATTTAAATGAAGCTCTTATTTACTGCTATTCGTATGTTTTCTACAGAGCGCTATATTAATTTGAAATTCAGTAGTTCATTTGTATGCTGGGAACACGATCCTACTCCTTCATCTAGCAGTCTGCACCACCCATAAATATTTTTTAATCTTCAGATGTAACCTTCTTAAATACTTAAGGCACAGCTCCAACAGAAGTGTGGTAAGCTGCTCTTCTGTTAACTTTGCACTCTCTCTTTTCTAGGTGTTGGTGAAATACTCGAGGTGCTTTACTTTTCATAAAGTTACTCAGATAATAAGGCACTTGTGTTTTCTAGCCTGACTTACTGCTGGTTTTGAAAGTGCAAATAAATATTCAAGAAAGGATAAGGTATTAAATGCACTTTGTTCAATTTGTAAAATACAGTAACTTCAGATTCTTATTTATAGAGATCTGTCAGATTCAGTGTTGCTGATGAAAGGGAACTCATGTGCTTTGTCGGATATTAAGAATAGATGGGAAGGCAAGATAGGGATCCAGAGTTGGGAGCAATGGGGAGTGCAGTTTTACAGCTCTGGTTTTCTGGTCTCACTCAGGTTTTGTGTGCCTATTCCATTTGTAGTAGCAGGGCAAGTAACCTGTTCCCGAAGCTATCGTTGATTTGTGTGCAGTGCGTGTATGTAGAAGGCATATGGACTACCTGGGATAGCATGGTCACCATGCCCAAAATACAGGCTTCTGTAACAATCTCTTCTTACATACTTGCTGTCTCCAGTAAACTAGATTTTTTTTTGTCTGAACAGATACATGATAAGCCTTTTATTATTTCACATGGAGTGAGAGTACCTGAACTAGCAAGGCCATACTGAAAGGGGTTAACATCCTTCCCAGACAACAGTGAAAGTGAGACTTGTTGAAAATTGAGCAAAACCATATTTGGTTAAATACTGATGGCAGAAGCATTCCTAATTAAACAGGTGAAGTGAAGATAACATGCAGGAAATAGAGAATGCAATAGAAGATATTTTTCATTTTGGGAAAGTTACTATCAAAGTGCAAAAAAGGTGCTACCATTCTTAGTTTTCTACACTTCTACTTACTTCCACAGTGCCAACTTATCTGCTTGCTATTTTTCATCTACTTTTGATAGAGTTCTTCTGTAGAGATAGTATTTTACTTTTCTTATATAGCAACATCTTCAGAGTAGATATTATTTCTTTGTTCAGTTAGCACATAACATAGTGGAATTTGGATGTTTAAATAGTCCTGTAATAAGCTTGGTAACTTTAATAATATATTCCTCTATTGTTTTTGGTAAGCAGTCATTAATCCATTCCTCCAAAGCTTGATGCTCCAAACTTCATTCAGAGACTGATGATAGTTGCTTCTCACTGCCGGTGTGCTGGATATTTGGCTGAACTCAGCCTGTAGAGGCTTTTGTAGATGTCCCCAGTGAACATTCAGCCATAACTGACACTCCTTCAAAGGAAGACGGGAAAAAAAAGTATTCAAAGAAAAAAAAAAGTTGAATTTTGTAACACTGGAAGTAGTTTAGTCTTTTCAGCCCCTTTTCATTTCAAATAGAGTTGTGAATTTTTACTGCTTACCAAAAAAAGGTGGTTTTGACATGGGAATTTATGTAGGAAGCTCAGATCAGCTCAGGGACTTGGCCCTCTCAGTTCTTGTTCTGGTGCCCAAACTTCTGGCACTGTTTGGAGCACAGTGTGGGTCGTCCAGGTTGTAAGCTGTTAAGGGCACTTCTAGAAGGCTATCTTCTTGGGACTGACACTGAACCGAAGGCTGCAGAGGTGGGGGCATAATGGCACCCAGACTCTACTAGCTGGTTCCTTCACTGGGCATTTTCTGACTCCTGGAGATGTTCTTAGCTGGTCACTTAGATAAGCCTGATGGCTTTCCATTGTTTGAAGGAAGCGCACAGTCCGCATACCAGGAGCCATGTCTTGGGCTGTTATAAAACCAACTGCAAGTGAAGCACTGACATTCTTAGTTTGCACTGTACCATAATAGGTATATTTATTTTTTTTAATGTGTCCTTCTCTATCAACAGAAAAAGCTGCAAAGAATCAGAAAAGACAAATCCTATGTATTAGATCATTAACTTTTAATTTATTTCTTACATTCCTCCTCATTTAGTAGCCTCTATTGCTAAATTCCTACTGCAATTATCCCTTCCTTTGAAGGGCTTCTGCAGATCCTGACTACTTCTAAAGATGTGGTTCTCAGTAGAAGGCTAATTGGTCTGCTCAGCTATGTGAATTTGTGTACTGTAACAGAGATCTTATGCTTTATAAAGCATCTCACCCATGCAAACATGTCCTCTACTCCCCGCGGTTCTAATGCTTTTTTAATAAGTTCAAGAAAGCAAAGTAAGCTCAGGTGTGTAGGAGAGGCAAAATATATGAGGGCAAAAATTCAGAGGCGAGATATACAGATAAAACATCAAAACCAACCCCCCTTAACTTTAAAGGGACATTGTAAGTGGTGACAATGTAAGGTTGCTTTGCAAGTGGAATACATACATCTCCTGAGTCCGTTTTGTTAAGAGCTCTCAGGCTTCAGCAAAGAAAAGCTCCCAAATTGTCAGCTCGGTAACCAGTGTCAGGAAGTATAATGAACAGGTTTTGTTTGCAAATGTGGGTAAGATCATGCATGCTTGTCACATCATCTCTCCTCTCTCCTCATACCTGCTCTTCTCTTAGGCCAGAAGCATTCATATTTACAGGAATTAAAGTGGTGATGCAGAGCATCAAAGGATTCAGAGGCTATTACCCATGGATCCAAGGCAACTTTGCAGAGGGAGGAGAAATACAGCATATTCTAATCTCTCATTAAACACCATTTGTTTTAGGCAGTATTTTCAGTTTGAATAAACAACTCCAGAGTTCAGAGACTCCAGGCACCTTAAGTATATTGAATTATAAAAAGTAGGGGGCATTGTTGTAGTGCATAGAAGGCAGTGTGTTTTACAGGGAAGCAGGTAGAATACGTCTCTTCATTCAGTATATTTCCAAGTAATTACTGAGGGCAGGTGTGGCTGCTAATTCAAATAACAAAAACATTTTCTAATTATATAGGGCCAGATTTTCTGGTTTACAGTTTCCTAGTGAAGAACACTTATTTGGGAAGCCTAGGGTAGAATTCTGCATCCTCAGTCTGTCCTTCTGCAGGAGCAGGGAAGTAGAAAAAGGTGTTCTTGGCTCACATGCTGCATGCAGGGGTGGTGACGCAAGCTAATAAAAACATTACACCTAGTTTTCAGCTAGTGAGTGCCAACATGTCTGATAACTGAGGCTGTAGTGCCTTTCCTTCAGAGATACTAAAGCATTTTACATTTGTGTAAATTCCTGTTTGGCTCAAATACACGTAATAAGGTGGTGTTTTATACTAATTTTCAAAGGAATAAGTAAAGACCCAGAGCTGTACTAGACTGACAGAGCAAGAATAAAATCTAACGTTATGCAGCAATGATGGAAATAATAGTCCTCTGTGTACTAGTGAGTTCCTTCAGCTGGAAAACAGCAGCTTCATTTTAGTAACAGCTGCAAAAGGAATTATTTTAATAACCCAATATAATATAACAAATTTACATATTGGAAGAGTAGAGAGTTTACTGTCTATAGCTAAAACCCAAATAGCATGAAACTGTTTCTATGTGAGGAGTTTGCAGAAGGACATGGGTTATGGATTTTGCAATCAGAAAGGGCAAGTGATTTTTTTTTTTTTCTCCTAGCAACACAGGCTAATAAAATTAATTGTAAGAGATTTTCAGCATTCCCAGGTGAAAGTTGAATGTGCATGCAGACTCTGTGGCATATGGTCATTGCAATATTATAAATTGCTGTCTTCTTTTCATTTTTATAAAATGAAACATTTAAAAATTTTGTATTCTGTATTACACATTTTAAACATGAAAATAGAAGATTTAAATACTCCATTCACAAAAGTGAAGTCAGAATATTTTGATCTTATTAAAACTGCTTCATTTGTTTTCAAAACAAATTCAAAACAGATTCCTGCTTGGGGTGTGTAACACTTGTTGAAGTGACATTTTGAGCTGTAAAAACATAGTTAGAAAATTCACTCTAGATTTAATTGGAGTTGGTGTTTCATTAGCCCATGCTATTAAATTAAACCCAAGTATAGGTGGGCATATTTATTGTCTTGAAATCTCTGTGTGTTCATTGTAGTTAGAGATAGAATGTGAAGGAGGGACGTTACTACACACTCCTGACCTCCTGGTGAGAAAACGCAGGAGAAAACTGCCTACGCAAAGGTCTGCTATTTGGTCAGTGACTTAAGAAAAGAACTTGTTCCCTTAAACTGTGCTCTCTTCCTTCATCCCTAATGTCAAGGGTGGATGTACGTAACTTTGAGAACTGAGTATCTGACCTGGCAGTATTCAATTTTTTTAATTGCTTGGATTTTCCTATCTGGCAGTACAAGATACCAGTGGCATAGTGAAAGCTAAAAGAAAGGAAGTGGAATTCACCAACTTTTAGCATGGACTGTCTGTAGTTCCTTCTCTTTCATTTTCACCTGAAATATGATTTCACTTAGTTTTGAATTTACCACTGCAACACTGGGAGTTCTGCTGCTACTGAATTCAACTGACAGAGCTTACTTGTAAGAATTCTTAGTTCTTGGACAGTATTGCTTATCATCTCCACTATGTTGTCGGACAAAGATCTGTTTATGTGGCAGGAGAGCGAATGTCCGCTGGGCTCAGACCGTTCCCAGTTCCCATCCCCGTTGATTCCTTACCTCTGTGTCTCATAAACCCTTAGTCACTTAGGATAAATCTCGAAAACGAAAGCTTTGCTTTCAGCATTTCTCTCGCAAGATGGCAGCATTGCTTCAGGGAATAAAATTTCTTGCACCATTCAGGATGTCTTCAAGTGTTTAGTATTTCCATGCTATCCAGAATGTGAGAGAAACGCTGACAGAGGTATTCATTTGTGTTATCTGAATTTACATATCAACATCAGTCACAGGACTGGATGAGTTTCATTCATTTGCTGCTAAGTTTGCAGGCTTTGTGATGAAAATAAGTTACCGGGACTGCAATGAGTTTTGTGAACTGTATTGTATTCTTTGTCATTATTATGGTAACTCTAGTCAATAGGCAGTTGCATTTCTGTGACTTCTGCTGCAAACCTGGAATTGGATTGTTTCAATTGCACTAAGCGGAAATATCTTACAGGAATTTTAATTTGAGATTCATCTCTCTCCCTTCCTGCCCACTGAGTGCTTTTTTCCTTCCAGGTCTTGATCCTGTTCTCTCCAAAGCCAATGGACAAGTCAGAATTTTAGTGTAAGTCATAGAATCATAGAATTCAGTCCCGTAAGGAGGTAGGAACAGCAAATAAGAAAGGTGAATAAAGGTGTTTGGAGTTTTTTTTCTTGGGGGTGGTGTGGTGTGTATTTTGTTCCCTGTACAAATAATCAGGAATGAAGAAAGAGCTACTCTTTGAACCATTAGAAGCATCGACCTTCAGCTACCTGCAGACAATCCCTTTATTTGATTTCAGAGCAGCACTGGTTGACTTGTAAAGGAATTAGGTCAAGTATATTTCTGATTCTAAAACCAGGTCTACCAATTTGGCCTTATCCATAAGGAATAAAAAGCTAGGAAATAGAGGAATACTCACTGTGCTGTCTTGGATACAGTTGAGCTTCCTGAGAATATATGTATTTTTTTTCTTTGAATTATCATTTTTTGTGTGATTCTGATTTTACAGCATGAGTTATGAGCTGAAGGGATAATATTTTCTAATTCATACAGCCATTTTATAGCTCTGTTCAGATATTCCACTTGGCAAAAATGCTGACAAGACCATTTTCATTCTTAAATCCGGAAAGCATTTTCCATGATTGCCTGGAGAAATGTCTCTGTTAAAGTACTGAAGGAAATACACTTTGCTATCCTGAGTAGCAGTGGTTATTATTTCAAGGAAATATCGGGTGGTATGTTATAACACTTCAACAAAAAAAGGATTTAGAGTTTTCTGGTTTGATTTTCTTGACGATTTTATTCTGAGCACAAAAAAAGTAAGCTTGCATATCTTTTAATTTCTCAAAGTCCAACATGCTAAGATACGGTTTTACTGAGGGGGGTCACTTAGTTTGCTCTTCTAGGACTTAGGTAGATTTAGTCTGCAAGTATAACTTTCTACTAACAAGTAATTAGACTTGACTCAATGTTTAAAGATATTAAAATTTGTATCTTTATACTTTCCCCAGCTGGGATGTATGCACTGAGTATTTAATTTCTTCTTTAATGTACCTAGAGATTTTTATTGGTGCAGTTCTGCTAATCTTCAGTGATTCACAGTACAGCCTCCCAGACACTAACTTACCATTAGCATCATTTACTTTTGTGGCATTTTCTAAAATTGCTGAGGGAAGAAAGCCATGGATAGAAATGATCTTAAAGAATGAAGTCAGGCCTTTGTATGATAAAGAATGCTGAATTATGCTCTTTCTTTCCTACCTCAGCATAGAGTCTAAGTAAATAGAATAAATGTACATGATGGTATCTTCGTTTGTAGAGCCTGGGGTCTCCATTTTAACTTCTCTTCTGGGATGCTGTAAGAACTGAACTGCAACACATGGATAGGAATGTGTGAGAGCTTCAGAAAACTAGGTTCAAGTTGTTTTGGGTCCTGCAGGTCAGCAGACCTCTGTCATTGCAACTCACTTTGGTTAAAAAAGAGAGCGAGCATGAATCTAACCTCCTGGTCAGTAAAGCCTGTGATACTCTCTGTGAGCCCTCGGCTGCTGGCCTCCTCGCTCACTCATGCTGGCAGTAGAACAAGTCTGACCGTATCTTCCTTAGAAGGAAATTATAAGACATTCTGCTTCAAAGAGGAAGATAATCCAAGGCCTATCTTGTAGCAGAAAATTAAGAGAGATTCTCTAAGGCAACTAAATAATTGAGGTTATTGGTGATGAAATGCAATATTGTTCACATTGAAATCTAACCTACACCATTCAAAGTCAGAAGCTGGTTTTTTAGTAGATTGTATGAAAGCACTTTCCACTCTTCCTCTCCAAGATAAGAACGTTTGATATAAATGGGTCTCAGTGATTTAATATGGTGACCATATGTGTGGTCCTTTATTCTAGAAGTATTGATGTACATGTTTAAGTCAATTTATTTTTTAGCAAGCATTTAAAATCTGTTTGGCTTTTACTGTGTTTTTCAGGACTATTCAGAAGGATGCTTGTCAGACACTGGTGAATGAGGTACTCTTAACCTTTATAGTGGCACTTACAAGAAAAAACCCTAAACTTTTATGATGTAGCTTTTATTACCTGTGTTAATTCTATAAGCATTTGTATTTACCTGACCTACAGACAAATAGAATATTGCATTTTTAAGGACTCAAAGGTCAGTACTTGCTTAACACAAAGCACAAAAAAGAAAGGAGAGACTATTTTTCCCTTGAAGTATTCAGAGACCATAATAGAAAAGCATGTAACAAAGAAGGTGCACATCTCAAATGATTTAATGAAATGCTGGGTTTTAGGTTTATTCTCATTTTGAGTATGGCCTATTTATTTGCAGTCCTAGAAAATTATTCATCCAATATTATGTTAAATGTATGCCATTTTCATAAGATAGCTTTATAGCTTTTTGCCACTTTTTAAAGCCATGTTGATTGACTAAAAATTATCAGAAGTAACATACAAGGAACTAGAAGCATCTCCTTTTTCAATATCTCACTTCAGTCATGAAAGAATTTGCAAAGGCAGGCAGAGATGAACATTTAGATTTCAGTTGGTTTATGTCCTGATAAAGGTGCACCATTAGAAAATAGATTTTTCAAAAGCGTGTGTTATGTTGTAATGTTCATAAAAATTCTTTTCTGTTAGCTGTGTACTGCTCAAAATCATGGGATGGGTCTGCATTTGGTTTCTATTTTACTTCAGATAAGATGTATTGAAACCCCAAACTTTTAATCGAAGTTTCTGACCATTATATAATGCAAATGCATCAAAAGAAAACTTACTCTGAAATGGATAAGTAGACATATGGCCAAAATGCCATAAACACTTCTGCTCAAAAACATAATTAGAGGAACATATGTTGTATTGTGAATAACATTTCTACCAATAAAGGAAAGGATTTATTAGAAGTAGTCTTTGGGCCAGATTCCACTTTATTTTTGCTACAACAGATGTGGAATAAAGAATGTCATCTCCTATTGCTTGCAGAGATTTTATATTTGCATGTTTGAGATTAGTATCTGTTCTATTTGGTGTATATAAATTTTTTAGTAGTAATATGTGTGGTAACTACAACACATATTACCTAGTCCTAAGCATTGTCTATTATATTGGCTTGCCTAGAAAGTAGCACAATAAATAATTTTTATGCTTTACGCAGTATTGCTAAGAAGAATTTTGGTAATATTTTTGGAGGTTGGGGGGAATTAAATAAAACCTAAAAGCAGTAGTCTTATAGTCAAGTGTCTTTAAAGATAGGCTGTTAGTGTAGAAGAATATCTAAACGAATCATCTAAAAAAAAATAGTTTGAATTGAAGAGAGTTGAAATGTGAGCTGAAGAATAAAATTTTGTGAGTTGCTCAAGCAAAGGGCTTCATATTTATCTATGACATAGTCTACTTCAAAACCCATTTTCAGTTACAACATGAGTTTGTTTCAACAGAGCAAAGCAAGGCAACATTCTCTGAGTAACAGTTTGGATTATTTACATCAGAAGAACCTGTATAAAGTAAATCTTCTTCATTAAGTCCTCAGATCTTTGGGCTGTTTATTCAGGAATAATTCATGACAAATTAAGCAAAACAGAAGTTTGTAGTCTATGGAAGAGATTTTGAGGAAATACGTTATTTGATACAGCAGCCTTAAGCATTCCTAACAGACTGACTATATGGTATATACCTTTCTGTATCAGAGACCTAAAAGAAGACGTAATTTTAAGGTCACATATAAATATAAATATATATTTATAGTTCATTACACGTGACAGGTGAAAGATTGTAGATTCAGTTGCATAGTTGAAGATGTATAAAAGAGAAGGAAAAGCAGGTTAACTGTGAATAACAGTAGTTTAATAGATATTGGAGAAGAAGCTGAAGGGTCGTAGAAAAAAAAAGATAAATTAAAAATCATAAAGGAGTTTGCAGATAAAAATGAACCCAGGAGAAAGGCAAGATGAAGGCAGACATAGCTGCGTGATTCGTGAGTAATGGAAGGAGTGGACAGAATATATGGGAATGTTACTGGGAAAAAGGTGGGTTTTTTGAGACTAGGAACTTTGAGGAATCTGGGCAAAGGTGTAAAGAAACAGGAAGGTTTAAGAAGCTTTCAGTCATTAAAATGTGAACTTCACTGAAAAAAGTCTTAACATCTGAGAATGAGCATAGGCCATTTGGGACTCCACACAGTCCCAGCGAAGGGCAGGCTGTTCTGCTCAGTTTGCATGCAGGAGGGTTTTCAGCTGGTGTGGAGCAGGAATAGAAGTTGTACATTTGAATGCAGTGGTTCAGTTGGTTATGGTTGGGCTGTTGCAGAAATCCTGGTTTATAAAATATACCTGTCACTGAAAGATACTTGGAATGAATTTGCCTGTAGGTGAAAAAATTGAGATAAAGCATCTGAGTATCCAAACACTTCAGTTGAAGTAGGCAAAAAAAGAAGGTGCCTTACAATGTTCTAGGGGCAATTGTTTCTCAGTTTCTTTCTCAAATCCCTGTGCAAGAGGAAAAGCAGAAACAAGTTGGACATTTGCAGCAGAAGTGGGCAGCAGTAGGTGCACAGAAGGACCAGACAAGAGGAAAGGGTATTTGTTTCTTGCACTAAGTAGGGAAGGCTGGGTTAGTTTCCACCATTACCAAGAGCATGCCCAAGTTTTTGAAAATGAAGGGCAAAAGTGCATCTATTCACAGACAAAGGGTACTAGAAATAGGGGATGGAGAAAAATTCAAAGAACAGATTTGAATAGAAGAATTAGGGTAGCTAAGTGGTTCATGAACTGTTAAGGAATGACAAATTAGAAAATATGAGTAAGAGGCAAGAGAATGGGAATGGGAATCAGCAAGTTGATGGAAATGGATAGAAGAGAAAACAGGATGGTCATGGAATGGTGATTGTCAATAAAAACTAACTATAGAGAATTAAGGCAAAAAAGGGAGAGAATAAGCAAAGAGGATATAATTATTCTGTGTGAGAATAAATGATGTTACGCTCTGTGTGATCCCCAAAAGAACTGTCATCGAGCCTAGTCTCTCTTCTTACTGCCTGCGTAAAGGAAAGCGTGCTAGGATTTCACATCATTAAAACTTTTCCCTACTTAAAGCAGAAGAGGCCAGATAAATCCAGAGAGTGTCCATGGATTAAGAGACGCACATACAATAATGTACTCTCAAACAGTTCCGGACGGCATACTTTCCTATGTGCATTTGTAGATAGTGCTCGTGCTTCTGGCATCTTCGCCTGCTGTCTTTTGATTTCCAGGGAATCCATTCCTGCAGTGCAGCTGTAGGATGGCCCCTGGGTTTCGCCAGAACTAATCTCTGGTTACCTATGGTTAACTCTTCTCATCTGCTGTCTCAGCTCCTGTGCTCTGGGATTCTCCTGCTGGTATTTGTGTCTCAAGTACCCAACCACATGGTTGTGTGCACTTGGAAATGGCAGGAAGGGGTTGGGTTTAGCACAGAGAAGTGGAGCTTCTCCCAGAGAGCAGCAGAGCTGACACAAGCCAAACACATCTTTCTTTTTCAGTTTTTCAACTCCCATTAGCATATTTAACTAAGCTAATGCTGTTAAAGTTATTAAAACTAAAGATGTAGGCTCTGAAAA
The DNA here is from genome assembly GCF_000690775.1 of Eurypyga helias. NCBI lineage: Eukaryota > Metazoa > Chordata > Aves > Eurypygiformes > Eurypygidae > Eurypyga > Eurypyga helias. The sequence continues at coordinate 53,244 of NW_010254809.1, read as the reverse complement.
CCTCTCTGCAAGATAGAGAGCTGTGCTACATATGCAGGAGGTGGTTTTCCGTTTCCAGTCTCAGAGGGCAGACAAATGGATCTGTGTACAGCTGATGTATATTGACGCGTGACCTTGGTACTTGCATTGCCAACAACAACAGTTTGCAGACAGCTTGTTTTGTGAAGAATAGTTGAAGTAAGATTGGAAGAACGATCAACTGAGAACCAGAAACCTTGACTGCATTGTACTATAAGCAAGCACTAACACCTGCTGTGACTCCAAGGCCTTTAATTGTGTTTTTCTGAAAGAGAAACACTTCCCAAACCATCCAATATCTGAAATAACTTTCAGTAAAATAGCAGAGAGTAAGCAAATGCTGTGTCTTTCATCTACAAATGGACTTTACATTTTTGAGAGACATTGCTCGAAAGTATTAGGTGTATAGTACAATACGGATTTGTAACAATCTATGTAACATGCTAATCCCTTGCTAAGAAATGATTGGCATGAGAAGTCTGTAGCACCTTTATGATTTCTCTTGAATGATTAACATGTGGTGGAAGGTGTGTACGGTATTAACTCAGACATTGCTAGAGGAAATCTCCAATACCTTTTGCAGTGCTATTTGCATAAAATAACCTGATATTCTGTCTTAATGCTGACATGCAGAGTTGAGATTTGTCCTGCATGTGCTGTGTGATAGCACTCAAGATGGCCTGTTCCATGATTTTCCCTGGAATGAATCCCCTCAACATGCAGAGTTGAGATTTCCTGTCAGGGTCCTGACCTAAGACACCTGATATTTATATTGAATATAAAGTGGATTTTTTTAACCATTTAATGTTTCTGGAAACACAGATTCCATGTGTTTTCTATGTTACCCGGTCAGTTCAGCTCTGAAATGTGCTGCTCAATGGCATTGAAGTATGTTGGTCTGATAAGACAATTCAGATTTGTTCCATTTGTGAGTGACCAGCCAGAAATTTAGCGCTGGAACCAAAAATAAAATGAGTTATTCCTAATTTGTGTCAAGAGGAATGAACTTTGCAGACTACATTCTGCCTTCATGGCAAATCTTGTCCTCTAACTGTATTTGAATAGGATGGTGTTTTTTAAGCATTTGAAATGACCAGTGAAGGTGTTGTGAAGGCAGAGCGATGTGGATTATATAAGGCATTTAGGCTCCTCACTGTGGAGACAGTAGCTTAACCAAGATCCTGTGAATATTCCTGTTTTGGTTCAGACCAGCTGCAGATGGGACACCATCAAATATATTGTTTAAACAGGCTATAGAAACAGAGCCTTGCTAAATCTGAGCATTGTGATGATTCCAGCGAGCTCACTGAAGCAAGTTATTTTTGGCAGGAAAGAAAGAACACAAGACTTGGGATCTGCACTGAGAACCTCATTTTCTGTTTATTTAGGGAGCAGGAAATGAGAAGCAACATTACAACTCAGGATAAAGCTAGCATAAAACAACGAGAATGAAAAACTAAGCTGAAACTGACCTCTCTTCAGGGAAGAAGGAAATCAGGTTTATAGATGTGGTCAGGTGGCTTGGTGGAGAAGAGATTATAGGGAAGTTGGGTTTTATTTTGGATTGGATTGTTATCTGGAACAGGCAATCAGTGAGGTCCTTGGGGAGGTGCGAGTGTTTAGCTCTCTTAGCCATGTTTTCTATATGAAGTCTGGCACTTTCTGAGGTCCCTTTTTAAAGCATTGTTCCAGATAACATTTATAGTCCTGTCACCTAGTGTTTGGAAGCCATGTATGAAATTTTGATAGTAATGAAATCCCTCTTGTTAATTTAAAATACAACAATAATTAAGTTTATAGATTTCCAATATTCTCTGATATTGAATGTTCTTAAACTAATCCATTAGTAAGGAAGAAAGAACTGTGATTCTGTGATCTATGCAATGTTTTCACTGGTATCTCAGCACCAGTGCTGAATTTGTAACGAGGAGATCTGAAGTTATGAAATTAACTTTGAAGCAGAGCAAAAGGCTGAGGAACATAGAATTTGAAAATGGATCTTGACAAATTCAAGAAAGGAGTTATATGACTGGCTAGGATATCCTTGAATATTTTAAATGGATTAGAAAGAGTTGTTAAACTCAGTGTCTTTTGTTTTTAATTAGTTATCTATTAGTTGAGGATTGCCATTAATTACCTGCAAGATCGAAGAAGGGTTCTTTCCCCTGTCTCTTCCTCATGCGTTCCTTTTTTTCAGATTTACAGTTTTTGTTTCTTTGTTTTATCTTTGCTGGGAACTAAAGATGGGAGTCTGAATATGCTATACTATTGTTCCTATAGGAAATTTTCAGGATCCTATTTATGTTTTCCTCTCATGCTTGGCAGTGCCATCTAGCTTGCAGTTGCCAGATTTGAGAGGAGTAAGGAATTCTCCCCCCACCCTCTCATCCTTGTTTATGATGGCAGAGGCTGTTGGGATTTTTATTTTTCTGTGCTCTTCTGTTTTCTGGAGGCAAGTTCACTTCCTGGGCTTAGTTCAACTGCTTCACTGTAACTCCCTGACAGTGCAAGATCTATAGTGCTGCTAAATACGCTTGCTCTTTATTTCTGTGTGATGTCTGAAGGTGGGGCTTTTCATCTTTTATACTAAAGATACACAGTACAGGCTGTGAGTGTTTTTCAACTGCTGTGTATGTATGGGCAGAATAGGCGTGGATGTTGAATTTTGATTTGACATCTACTACGTATGTTTAGGTCTTCAGGGAAAACTGAACTTGGTGATCAAGGTAGTCCCTGCCATCATTACAACCCTTTTCTGCTAGGAAATGTCTCTGCCATAGTCATACAAGCAGCAAAATCAATATTCTGCTTTAATCCTGAATATATTTAAAATTTTGCTTTGAATAATGTCATTTTAGAGTTCTTCTTTGCTATGCAATACTGTAGGTTGTACACCTTCCATCTGGTTTATATGATCGAACCAATAACAGAATCAAACTGTTTAAAGTCAGGTTTCTCAGTAAAGGAACTAGAGTTCCAGGAAGAAAATATATGAGGATCAGTGATCTTAAAACTATTTTCCAACAGGCTTTCAAAATCTAATAATCCTAACATTTTTACTGTTCAAGAAGATCGAAGCACTCCTAGCCTTTCAAATACCTTTCTGTGTGATGTAGAAAGCAAAGATTAATATGCAAGTGTGAAGGCTTTAAGCTAATTGAATATGAATTGCTTTCTGAATATGCTACTATTGAGATGTTGGAGCATTAAGGACATTGAACATTACATAATGGATAAAAAATGGCTTATTAGTTAAAACAAGGGGTAGCGTGACTGTTGATGAATGGCTTAAAGTCATAATAATTTCTTAATGTCCCTTGTCAGTATGGAGTTCTTTTTGAGATGCAAGGTGATATTAGGGTGTTGGATGGGAGGTTGCAGAACATGATGATAGGGTAATACCAGCTCTGCCAGTGTTGCTACATTCAAGCATAGTGCAATTAGGCAGGGGTGGGGGGAAGCAACTGGTTTTTTGTTCTCTGCTTTCAGCAATTCTGTTTATATTTTTATGCTTTGCATTAATCATCTTATAAAAGTTATAAACAGTATGATCTGTTAAACTCCTGACATGAAGCAGTGCTTGTTCAGGGAGTGTGCTGGGACAGTGAATAGGAGGGACCAGCTCTGGCATGCAGCGCTGGACAGAACACAAAGGTGAATTTATTCTTGCATGACATGAAATCCTAACTTCACTCTGGCTTCCTGCAGCCACCATGTGGGACCTTTGGTGCAGCACTGAAAATGTCTCGGTTCCAAAACCTGAATGAATGGGGCTCAGTTCTTTGCCAGCAAATATGAGCCTGAGGATGAAATGAGCAGGAAGAACCTGTGTTGCAGATCAGCTATAACTGATTTCATTGCAATTAAGTGGCAGAGTCATTTCTGTGGAAAGGCATGCCTTGAGTCTGAGAATTAGCAAGCTCCTGTCTGAGGAGCTGGTGGAGTTAAGGAGGGAGCTAAAAATCTGAATGATTGCAGTGTGGTCTGGCCTGAAGATAGGTGCCAACCACTGGCTGGCATGGAAGGGGCCCAGAGGGGCCATCTTAACATAAAATACATTCACACTGCAAGTAATATGTTTGCAGAGAGAACACTATTATATAATGCTTCTGTTAGGTCGGATATATTGGTGAGTGCCAGCAGGGAAGAAAGGAACTAGGGAAGGAACTAGGGATACTCGGGACCTAAGGAGCTGATGAGCAGCCAGAAGGGAAGAGCCCCTTGATATGAAAAGCGGTAGCACATACTAACACATCCCTTGACAGAAGTTTAGGACCAAATTCTTGCCTCTTGTGGGAGTGTGCAGGCAGGCAGTGTGAGAGCAGAGACAGAAGAAGCAACAGTGTTTGAATACTTGCTGAAATGGTGGTAGGGCAGAGCAGAACTGCAGTCCTACTGCCTGGGAGCGTGGAGCCCGCCTGAGAGAGAGCGCAGGGAGGCAGAAGTTGTTTTCTTCAGTCTCATTGGAAGAGATGGATTAGGGGCAGGAGAGAGTCAAATATTTCTCAGCCATTTCCCTGGCAAAGCAGAGAAGTTGTTTTATTTGATTTACCCACAGTAAAAACATACCTGAGCATAAATAGATGCACTACTTTAAACACACTTGAACTAGAATCACTACAATACATTTTGAAGGTACAGCTTGCAGCAAACGGATTCTGTATAGATGCAGAAAAGGATGCAATTCTTGAACCTTTTTCACTGCTTTCATCTTTGATGATGTGACATTAGAAAGAAATGTGGTATCATAGAAATATTTTTTTGATAATAAATTACTACATCAAAGGTATGTATAAAGTGAAGCGGAAAGGTAAGTATGGGCTCAGAGCAAGAAGACTCATTGGAGAAAATGTGTAGAAGGTGCTTAACGTGATGTGACACAGACATTTTTCTTGTTTCCTGTTAAAATATATGTGAGTAAAATAACATATGCTGAATCAGGAAAGCATAAACCGCTAGTGCCATACAGCTGTCCTTGCTGACAAAAGCCTTTATTGCATGTAATTACATTTACAGTTGTATTACAGTAGAGCTGTATACTAATGGGATGATTTGGTCATAAATCCAAAAGCCATGTTGAGAGTGTCTTGTGTAAGGCTTCTTGGTGTACTTTCTGGTCACCATCTGGACGGAAGCCAACTAGATGCAAATCAGCTTCTGTTGGAATAAAAGCCTAATCTCTGTGGGGGTCACACTCCAGTGTAAAGTCTGTATGGATTTATCAGTGGGAGTCATGACCAACATACCTTACTGCTTTTTTTGCCTCCTTGTGTATAATAGCTCAAGTGGAAAATCAAGTGGCAGAATAATACTGTGCCTTTGCAAAACCATTCTGAGAGGAGCAGACACTGTTGCCCATAAATTTAAACCTTTGAAGAGGTTAAAAGGGGTGAAGGTGAAACAAATATTATTGTGGTTATCAACATATTAGTACACTCTACAAGGCTTGATTCTCTTCCCCCTTGAAGTCAATTGCAATGCTTCTGTTAGCATTGATGGGAGCAGGATTGGCCTATTTCTGATTCATATAGGGGCTACACAGAGAGCTCTTCAGTGTTTCAATTAAGTACATGAAGGGAAATTAAAAACAAACAAACAAACACAAACCAAAAACCAACTACAAAAATCCAACTAACCAAAACCCAAAAAACTCCACCACAAACAACCTACATGTTATTTCCAAAAGCATGGTACTGAAATCTGTTTTAGAAACAAAAAGGACCAAAGGAGGGGGTTGTTGATAGTGTTTATTCCTGCAAAATCAGTCGTCTCCTAGGGAGGGGTGAGTTTTGGTAGCTGGCCTTGGTGCACTGTTACCATGGTGAGTTGCAAACAATTCCTGTCTGGATTCTGGTGATTTTGTGCACTTGCAAATGTTAACACTGTTACTGAGTGAACTATTTAGTTCAGATTTCTGGATCATAACTTGTTTGCGGCAGAATTCTAGCACTAGATTTTCAGTTTCTGTATGGTTGGCTCCTGATAAAACAGTTTGAGGTGGTGTCCAATCCCTAAATAAACATCCTCTGGAAAGTGTGAAATGTACCAAATACAGGAAATAGAAAAGAGCCTCTGGCATTCCATGAGATTTTTGAGTGTTCCTGACTGTTTGCCAGGGCTCATTTAAAATAAATTGGATGGGTTACTTTTTAATAGTTCTTGGGCAGTGACCCATATAAGAAAAACTTCTTAAGAAATCCTCGGTATTTGATTTAAATTTTAAGTATTTAACTTGCATTATTTATCTTGAAGAATTTTTGGAAAGGGACCTGCTACAAAGAGATTATTAAGCACATTGTAAATTTATGTTTGCTGCCTTCTTGCTATCAGTTAACTGTTTTGGGAGGGACAGACCTACCTGGTAAAGTTTGAGCTTCTGTTGTTGGAGAGAAAAACCAGGATATGAACTGAAGGGCATTAATCCACAAAGATGCAAATAAATGTGGAAAACAGGAGCTGTCCATACAAGGGTGAAAACTGGAGGCAATGAAACAGAATGTTTTTCTGTTCTAAGACTGGAAGCAGCCCGACAGAACAAAAATCTAATTTGGAAAATGGCTGGTCACATCTCAGATTCTGTGTTAATGTACAGAGCTTAATCCCTAAGAAAATTCTGCAAGTCAGCTCTGAAACCAGCTATCCAGGCTGGCTGTATATCCAGCCTGTAAATGCAGTGGAGTTGCAAATAGTAGTGAAATTCATAGAGCTGTTCAGTTTAGTTAATTGTTGGTGGATTTTTGACTGTCCTCGAGGATGAAACAACAATAAATACATCATCCTCTTTGTTATGCAGGATGATATGTGTCACTTGGACTTGGAGAAACGCTGGATTTTCCACACCAGTGTGGAAAAAAAGACTTCTGACTCCAGTGTTTGTATGGCTCAGGTTGGAAATGGATTAATGACAGGCTGCAGTAATTGGCTTTTTAGGACTTGAAAGTGGGAAGAAAACAAACAACAGTTTGTCACCAAACTTCATGGCTAGATAGGCTCTTGTTATTGTGAGGAAGCAGACATGTAAGTGAAATAATACATCCTCAATGTATATAATGTTGGCTGGATAGATGGCTCTGTAATTCTGTATGTCCTGCATTATTGTAGGCAAGGAAGCCTGAATTCAGATTTTCGTATCTCTATATAATGTAGAATGGTGTAGTCTTTTTCTTACTTTTTTTCTAGGCAAAAGTGCACATGTTCTCCCAGAGGAAAAATATTTAGGATATTATAAATAACTTCTCAGCAATGCATAGTTGTTTGCACTAAAATGGAACTATGCTAGTAATGAATGTTGACTAGGAATTGCAGCCAGTATGGTAATGAAATAAAGCCCTATTAGACACAAGTAATTTGCAAATTGAGGTTGTTTTCAATTAAATAATGATCTCCCTGGCTGATCTGAGGAAAGGGGCATGTCAGTCAATTGAGTAGGAAGAAGGAGTTTTAAACAAATGTGAATTAACATAAATGCTAAATTATGGATTCATTCCATACATACCTAGCAGTAGTACTCCCCACTAGTAGACAGCTGTCAAGCCTGCCTAGAATGCTTTGGTTGGAAGGTAGTCTCTGTAGGCTCAATTTCCTTTATTTTGAATGTGATCATTCCTCCTGCTCTTGTTCTTGTTTAGGGAAAATGATAAGTAATTCTTTTTTGTGTAAATTCCAACCATATATCAGTTTATCACAATGCTTACGTTAGTTAAATATATTTGTAATTAACTACAAGTTATTCAGATGCTAAATAGGTGCCTGTAGTGGTCAGCTTCTACACTAGCTTTGACTTTCATAACTAGAGCCTTACAAAAGAGTAGGCATCAGTCCTATCTAAAAGAAGATTCATCCAGTGTATCAATAAAGTTTTAATAACTGAGTATTTTTACCTGAAGGAGATGTAGGAGAATCAAAACATATCACAAACCTCTGCAAACCAAGGGAGTGCTTCTCCCCCTCTCTATAATCCTGGTTGTGTTCTGCTGCTGTTTTAAGCCAATGTTTTGTTGCCAATGGGTTTCCTCTGACAGAAAATTTGACCAGGGATCTGTATAACTGTAGAGCATCTGGCCTGTTTCTTTACCTCCCTTAATTAAAATCAGATCTATTTGTTAGAAAACAGTAGAAAACCTAGAGGCACCAGATGGGAGCCTCCAATACAGAAACTCACTGCAACCCTCTGGAAACTTTGAAGCTCAAAACCATGAAAATTTCTGCAGCTATGGCGAAGCAGAGTATCAAAGCATAGCAAAGTCACCCTCACAGGTCAACAATTTGCAAGGAGATCTAAATAGAACCTGAATTCTCTTATTGTGCCAAATGGGTCCAGTAAAGTGTTTTGTTTTCCAAACAGAAATTTACCCCATGATGTGGTTGATCAAATACATCTGTCAAATAGCCACTCAAACAAGAAGTACTTACCTATTCTTTTTCCCATTCAGTAACTGGCTTTTGCAAAATTTCTGTTCTGTCTATATTTTTCCCCAACTATGATATCATATTAATGGTAAAAAATGCGGTTGAAAGCACTACAAAACTGTCTGAGTGTGTAGTATGGGTTCCATAAGCCATCAGTGAATAGAACATGAATTGGGCTTCCTGCTTCAACACACCAGTCTCTCCAGAACCATAGAAAAGATGTTAGAAGTTTGCTAGCCTTGACTTCTCATGGCCACACTATTTATGGAGTCACGCCTCCAAACAGTGTTGAACATGCTGCCAAACCAGAACACCTGTTTGGCCACACCAGGGGTACCACAGAGGCAAGTAATTTGGTAGCTGTGACAATGGAGCATGGGGCTGCAATCCTTTTTACGATGGAGGATTACCTGTGAATTACGGGAAGATGGCTTAGTGTTACCTCTTCTTTTTGCAATAGCAAGTCAGACAGCTGGCACTGGCTGGGTGTCCCCAGCAAGGCTGCTCTCCACTCCAGTGGTTCTCCTGTGCAACTGGCTGGGATGTGATGTTTCTGCAGTCGCAACCCTTTTCTCTTGGTGTTGAACACTATAGCTGAGAAGTGGAGGTGGAAGATGAATTTGCTCATTGCCAGATGAAGCTCCAAACCAGAATGAGGCTGAACTAGGTGATTCACAGGTTTGGTTTTGGGGTTTGTTTGTTTATTTTCCCTAAATGGCTGCAGTCTTCATGTGAGGGTCCAGGGTTAGAGTCCTGCTTACGATGGACCTAGCCTGGGATTACAGTATTCTTGTGTTAATTTGAAGTTCCAGATTTATGATTTATCTCTTTCCTTTAGGGTTCTGTTCCTTTAAGACTGATAATAAAGCAAGAACATTAACTCTGTGAAAATTAGTGTGTTTGGAGTATTTGCTTAAATCAACATCTGAATGGTAAAGCTGAGGGGCTGGTTTGTCATGTGTTTGACTGGTCACTTCAGTTTGAAGCAAATATGTTACCACTGACTATGATATAAATTGAGGTTATGGCTGAACTATGGAGAGTTAGGGAAAAAATTAGTTAAACTTCAAACATCTTTTCTCTCTGCATATGAATGTGTATGTTCTTCAAATATTAACCATATATTCTATATTATAATAGGCAAGGTTGACTGTTGCTAACCATTCATCTTTTGCTTCCTTTCATATAATATAAGAAATAATTGCTAAAACTCCATTTTAAATTATTTATCTGAGACTAGATGGCCAAAGAGTTCTTTTTCCTCTCTCATGCCTGAGCTTCATACCCCGACAGAAGATCAGGTGGCCTAGAACTACTGTGATGAAGGAAGCATAATCAATGCCAACAGGTCAGTTATAGTGAAATTAGATAGACAAATAACCACGGGTTCAAGGATATGTTGTTATTTTAAGATGCATAAAACACTGAGATGACAAAGTCATAATTTTGCAGGGACAGGCTGTATAGACCATAAATCCTATACACACTATTGAAAGGGGTCAGAATCTAATTTTCAGGTCTGATTCAAAGCTTGCAGAAGTCAATGGAAATCTCTGTTAAGTTTAGTAGGGTTTGGATCATATCCCACCCCC
>NW_010254809.1:3486-43194 GCF_000690775.1 Eurypyga helias | reverse complement strand
GATCAAATCCCCCCCCCCCCCCCCCCCCCCCCAAAAAAAAAAAAAAAAGTGCTGAGAGAGTGCTAAGATTAAATGAGAGAAGTAAAAATTTTCCCAGGATGCATCCACTTTTTACGTATCATTGAAACAGGAAAAAACCTCTTCAGAGGAGTGATAGACTATCTCTTATGATTGCATTTTAACTTTATTTCAAAATACAGCGAGCCTAATGAGTGAAAATGTGAGATTATTCATTACCTGCTGCTATACAGTAAATGGAGGTGCATGTTTGCCCCAGGGATCTGCATGAGTAGTAGATTTGGGAAGACGTCCCCTGCAAGAATGTCCTTTCCAGAACAGAATGAACCGAAAGTGCTGTCGGAATTGTTTAGCCTGTTGAATATACAATCCTGTAGCTATCCTCTGGCTAAAAACACGGGATGACATTTTGTGCTGATGAAAATGCATGCTGCTCCACTGACACTAGTGAGCTGTATCATTATATTCTGCAAAGAACTTGGTCTGTCTTTATTTGCTGCTGCTGTGTAGTTGTAAAGGTCCCACTCGGGACTTGGGCTCATGTGTCATGCATGCTGAAGAAAACGAACGGTAAGATAAATGCAATGAAAGGCACTGTACTAAACAGTCTTTAGTGCTAGTCTGCATCAGCTGACCTACAAAAGAAAAGTGGTCCTTAAATCAAGCACCAGAAACACCATCCTTCTAAAGGAAGGAAAAATAGTCAATTTTGAATTTGCTCTTTTGCAGCAAAATAGGAATTTTAATGCTCCTGTAATCTCAGGCCAAGACGGACTTTGGTAAGTATAATGGGACATGAGTGCATTTAGTTCTGCTGTTAGTAGGAGTAAATTGTATAGCTGTCAAGTTGTTGCATGTCTATGAAGTGCTGAGTAAAATCATTGCTGGGAGCGATGAAATTAGTGTGCCAAAGGAGAGGGAAGAATGCAGATCCATCAAGTGAACCTGTTAAAATTTTGAAGCAAGTTAAAACAGTACAGATGCCTTGACCATCTGCTGAGGAGTATGTGTGGACATAATTGCACAGAATAACCGTCATTTCATTTAAAAAAACCCACCTCATTTCACAGGAAGTGTGCAGTTAAAGGAAGCGTCTTCTCCCTCCCTCCAAAGCCCATGTCCTTGAAATAGCTGTGTGTTCTTTGTTTAACACTCAGTTCCAAACGATCTGATTTATTTGTGGCTCCTCTGTTGTGTGTAAGGATTTACATCTAGCCTGTCCTTTACAGGAAGTTGGAGCCTCTTGCAGTTTAGCATGCCTGAACCGTACATCAGAGTTTATCACAAAAGTACTGAGATACTCTTAACCGTAATGATGCTCCCAGGGCTTTGTTCTTGTGGTTTATATCACTAGAACCTTTGGCAGAATTATATCTTTGCATTATGTGGCTGCTTGTCCATTATTTTTATTACCGAGAAAAAAGAGTGTGAGCTTAGGTCATGGGAGTATTGCTCTCCCTTTCATTGCATGTCAGAGCTGTAGAAGCCACAGAGATGTATTTCTAAATAGACAAGATTTAATAGAACCTAATGAAGGCAGTGGACATTTTCTTACGCTCAAGTATACCTTAATAGACAATTTAAAGTATTTAAATTCACCAATGGCCGCAGTAAATTTCAACCACCACTTTAAAGGAGGGATTTTTCACTCCAGCTTCCTAAACACAGAACAGTTTTAGCTAGAAGCTCAGTTTTATGTGGTAGGAATAAAAAATAAATATCCCCTGACTGACCTCTGTCAAGTGATTAAATGTTTCTGAGCTTGGAGCATTTGCTGTGAATTGTTCCCAGTTGCTGGGTTTGTCATAGTGCCTTTGTTTATTTGTGATTTGTATAATGAAAATATAGATATGGGTAACTAGGTAAAACAGCATTGTCGCACACAGATATTTTGGCATCTACGTTTTACATTTCTGTTACTTGGGTGATGACTTTTGGTCTCTATTCTTCCTTCTTTTGGGGTAGAGCATGTATTTGCAGAGACTGATATTTTTCAGAAGCAGATCCATTGGAAGCACAGGAAATAGATTAAAAATGTTTGGAGAAAAAATTGATACAGCTGGAGCAAATGTCTGGGCTAATCCTGAGAGAAATGTTAGGCCTTTTTCCATTTTACTGTCTTAGCAGTTTTTGCTAGTGTTACTTCAGCTTTCAGCCACGTGATTTTATCAATTTTACTTTAGCTTACTAAAATAAAAATGCAGATAGATGGAAAATACAAAAATTCTAAAATCATCAAACCAGTTCTCCCAAGGTTCAAAAGTGAGTCAAGAAGCCAATGACCTAAGGCTCCTTTTTTTCCATAGTTTTCTATGGAAAGATGCTCAGACAGGTACGAGTTTGGACATAGCTTGTGACTGCCCCTCCTCTTGAATTTTAGTAGAGCAACAGTAACCTGCCTTTCCTCCTCCTCCAGGAGTTAAATGTAGTGTAAGTAACTGACTTGAATGTTGTGAATTTTTTGTTCTCTGAATTCGCTGAGTTTAGGAGTTTACAGTGACACTGTTACAGCTGAAGAACTTTAAGAATGAGTATAATGGAGAATGCTTAGCGATACGATGAACAGAGCACTGTGGAAGCAAAGGGTGCCTATGGGATGGCCCATGTAATGCTTCCTCTGTGAACTTTTCCAAGGAACTGGAATTAGTATGAAACCATTCTGGAAGAAAATATTTTATAAATTAATTTTTATGTGTGTCATCCTTTCAAATCAATAAAACATAGAAAAACTTGCCTGTAGGGCCTGTTGTGTCATACACATAGTAATGTGATAAATGAAGCTAAAATAATCTACAGAAATGTCTGTGACAGATATTTAATCTTATTTAACATTAAGGAAAATTGTGGAAGGAAGTGCAAAAATCTCTTTTTGCATTAAACATCTTGAGACAAATTTGCCTGCCTGTATGAACAATCTCTGGGGGCTTGGGGAAGAAATAGTTTGAATCGTCTCTCTTTACACTTCCTGCTTTGTACATTTGTGTTCTTCCCGTCATGTGAACTCATCCCTTAAAGATCATTTGTGTGCCTTTTAGAACTGGTCATGTAGATGCAGGTGAATTGCTGTAGTAGAGGGATATTCGGAATTTGTGTTAAGCATTGAACGAGGCTTGATAAGGATCTTGTTTTATCAATTATATTGTCAATATTTTTTGTGAAACTGGGAATTTTTTCAAGAGGTTTTACTATACTTTACCCAGTTCTTGAACAGCTCCAAATACCACATTTGTAGCTCATATCTTACCCAGGGTTATAACGAAATATATTTCGTGCTTGAAATACTCTGTGTCACCATGTGCAGAGCCAGATGCAGCCCCAGTCTAAATGGAAAAATATGTACCCACATCTGTATCTCACGCTGTGAGCACGGGCTGCACTTCTGGATGGGAAGGAAGAGGATGGAAAGTTTGCCTACAACACCCCCTGGTATCTCTCTGTCATGAGCCAGCTGAGAGATACAACTTCCTTGCTGAATTCTGGATGTAATCTTGGTCTATAAATAGTTAGCCAGTTTGTATTTTGTAGCTTTTTTCTTTTACTTTCTTTCTGGAAAACCTTTCCAATGCCAAAATGAGCTCACTTACACTTTCAGTCCTCATTCTTTAGATTCCTAAAGTGCCACCTGTATTGAAAAAACAGAAAATACACTCTGGAGAGATCTGGTTTGATTCTTAGCAGCAAACATCCCTCAAGCGGTCTGTATGTCACCTGTTTAATAAGGGCTTTTCGTACCGTCTCCAGAACGTTACTTGCTGGTCACCTTTGGAGATACTGCACCAGCTGGACTGTAATTCAAATATCATACATAGACTGTGTTTCTGGTACTAAGACACATCTTGTTAATTCTTCCATCCCGAGTATAGAAGCAGGGAGGAAGCCTTTGTGCCTCATCCAACATCGTTTTTTTTAAAAAAACATCTTTCATTAGTCACTATCTAGAATTATTTCAGTTTTCTTTGTACTGCTGATGGTGACCAAAATCTGTGTCAAGGCTTGCCTTTTTTTTTCCCTTCTGGTTGAAACCGTATTTAAAGACCATGTTTAATACGTCAGTGTATTCGGTATTTATAGCTATTAACTATGGCATCATTCCAAGTTCTATTTTAAGACAGTTTTTGTTCAGTTTCTATGTGGTGCTCCATTTTTTTTCTCTCCAGTGTGATGAAGGCTTCTGTTCCTCTGCTAGCATTATAAGTCTTATTTTAAGCTTTCTGTAAAAGCTCAGAAGACATATCTTTATCATTATGGTGATTATCTGACACAGTGGAATAACCACATCTTTTAACGTTTAGAAGCTAAAGCCGCTCCTTGGTCTAAACCTTCCTCTTGTCATCTTGATATTTTAAGAAATGATTCCTTGCTTCTCCAATTGTTTCTAGTGTTTTGGTATTTCACTGGAATGTTTAATTTTTATTTTTGTCTTAGATTTCTCAGGAGGGTAAAATGGCATAAAATATATGCCAGAAACTTGCTGATGAGGTTGTGGTATGTATGTTTGTGTCTTCCCACAGGATTATTTATGAGCTAGAGGTTTCCAGATCAAGTTACAAAATAGGCTCCAGATGGTCTGGAATCTTTCTTTAACAATCTATAGCTAATTAAACATTCAGCAAAAAATACTCTTGTTTTTAAAACTAAGCACATTCTTTCTGAAAAGCAGCATATTGATTTTTAGCTTTACTTTCCATAATTTATATCTTTTGTTTCATTGCTTAGTGTTTTTCGTTGCTGGTCCTCGCATCTATTTTAGTAGTCTCTCTTCTCCTGTGGTGCAGGGGCTGCTAGGCGCCCTGTATCTTACTTTTCAGTTAACTGAAGAAATGAATAATATCTTTGTGGGCTATAGCTTTTTTTGTTTTCTAAGTTGCTTTGAAGGAAGAAGAGTAAGATTGTGCTTTGTTCGATACCATGAAATAAGAGAAGGGGAGGTGGATCTGTGCATTATGCTACAGACAGTGAAGTAGGTTGTGAAAACAGCATTAATTTGCTTTCATGAGCCTGATCTTAGGGTGAAATGTAATTGAGCTATATGCTGGCGTGGAGTAAGCAGTGTCTTTTTCGCATGGGAATGCAAACGGTACAGTACAGTTAGTACAGATAGTGTTTCTGACTGCCTGTAGTCAGAGAGACTTACCAAGGAATAAACACTTGTGCTCATCTCTAAGGAGAGCAGATTCTGCTCCTTAATGTATAGGATCAAACGAGGGTTCCCAATGAGATTTTTCTGTCACGCATTCAAATGAGGATCAAGTAATATCCATTATCTATTACACGGTGAAAGTTATTAAATAATTAATATTATTTATGCCACTCTGGAAGCATTATTATATAGTTTACTCACTGTTCTAGAACTGAGGGGCCATAACATTGTGTAAATATCTTTATAGTGCAAAATTAGGCAAATATCAATGAAAATTAATAAACATTCATTCTGTTTCTTACATGCCTGAAGATTGTTCATAGCACTGTCACTATTTTAGCTCCTTGAAAAAAGTTTGACTCAGATTAACTAGATATGATTCAATAAAACACTTTCAGGCTTCTGTGATGGAGTTAGGACCATGCTTATATATTTTGCTGATTAGAAGCCAGCATATTCTTCATTCCTTAAGATAAGCTTCAAAACCAGATACTGGATCCATATTATTCTGCAGTTTTTCCATAGGAATGATTAGGTGAGTTAAGAAAATAGCTATTGAATGCTTTGCAATGAACTGCTAATATTCAAAAGCCTGTGGAGTGGTTGGTACATAGCATGCTGTTTCTGAAAGCTTGGGTCTCTTCATGATATTTTGCTGAGCGTTGAAGCGTGGGGTGCTCTGGGAATAACACTGTAGCTTTGGAACAAGCAAGGTACGTGATCATCCCTCTAAACTTTACCTTAAGGCATTTTAAGTAACATCAGAAATTTTCGTACTACCAAGATTTCTGTTGAATAAGTGTCTGATACCAGTATGAACTGTCTCTACTGAACCAGTATCAGATGTTGTGATGGAGTTAGAAAATAGTGCAGGAGGACACCATCACATCCAGAAAATCGGTGACACTAAGACTGTTTTGCATCACTGCCACTGATGCTAAGGCTGACATCAGCAGAGACAGCCAGCCTTAAATGAAAATAAAAGAGAGGAACTTTGAGGGTTGTCTCAACCAAAGCAATGTTCCTGGGACATCCAGACAACTCCTAGAAGTGCCCATAGGGTCCCGCTGGACCTACCTTTTCGGAAAAGTGCTTACACATTGTATTGATTCTGAACACAGTGTTAGTGATGGCTTCCCTTATACTGCCTGCCTTTCTCAAGCTTGTGTAGCTGTGTTTTAAAGAAATGGGGCTTAAAGAAAAATTCTGTGCAAGTCATTGAGATAGGTAGGTACTGTCTTGAACATATTTTTCCTTTGAAGTTGATAACTGGACATAAATTGACCATAGCAGTCCAAAGCATAAAGGTTTCATAATTACATGTATATTTACTTGGTTCTCAAGGTCAGATAAATCTTATTTTTTAAAATATTTATGATTTACTTTAAAAATGTCTTAATATATCAAAAACTATATCCCTTATAAATGTGAAAATAAAGTTGTGTTGGTTTGCTTATTTGTTTTTTTAAGTACTTTAGTTCTAGAGGTCTATGGGCCACTCTGTGGCAAAGCAAAGAAGTCAGCTATTAACACAGTCTTTTATGGGATCTGATTTAAAGCATGTTAAAGTCACTGGGAAGCCTGCTGTTGACCTGGGAGTTCAGATGCTACATGTTGTTCTGGGACTTCTTTCAGGTTTGACTGTGAGAGTGTATTTATTTAACTGAAAGAAAATAAATGCTTGAGAGTAACTGGAGGCAAATTCAGACATATATATGGAAATATGCCGTGGAGTGTTTTCGGTGTAATTGAATGCAAGCTGGACTTCATAAAGTTTCTGGACTGTTCAAGTTATGAAATTGTGGTTGAGCTTCTTTTTAATTAAAAATTTAATGTACATAACGTCTTAAAACGACGGGTGAGATCTGAAAATTTATGACTTTTTAGCCTACAGCAAATTTTAATCACTGATCTCTGGAACAAATTCTGTTGTAAATAAAACATTGCAGTGATATATTATGAAGGCAGAAAAACTGCTGTGGCACTGCACTACTGAAAGTTAAATAATCTTTTGTTTTTAATAAAATGGGGTTTCTACATGCTTAAAGGAAACGTGTGAAGAACTTTCCATTGGGTTGCAGAGTACAGTCAGTGAACGGTGCTCTGAGATAGGAAGTGCTGGAAAAGCATTCTGGGTGCAGGCAAGCAAGGCAGGCTGCTCAGTTAGTCTCTGGATGCTAGGAGCCAGTGCACAGGCCTTACTGTATAAAACACATGGTAGACAATGAGGAAACAGAACAGAGAAACAGCAGTACAATGTATTGGGTTGATTGTAATTGTCCAACTGTTTGTCTTTAGGAACCAGAAAGAGGATTTAAGGGCAGACAGAAAGGAGGAATTTTACTTTTGTAATTTATCTTCTTTCCATTGTGGCCATAAGTGTCAAGAAAAAACATGATATTTGTGGGATTTGTGAGAAAAGAACAGAAATAAAAGCCTCTCCCAGTCTCTAGGTCGCAGATATGCCAGAGATAAAGCTAGGAGAGCTAGTACAACAGCTGTTAAAATAAAAAGGAGAGAGATAAATTCTGAAACTGCCACTGACAAGTCTAGTTCAACATGCTGCATTGCTTGTCCTGTCCAGACCTAATTTATTGTTGGTATTGATAGTCAGTATCTTGTACATCTATGCACAGGTAATAACTGATTTGCAAATAAAGGCTTGCTCTTTTCTGTACACCTATGGGTGTACAAATACACTTTAGGTGTACGGTGATAGCTGATGTCTCAATTTACAAATGGGATGTCTCCAGTGTTTAATTTTAACCCTTATTATTAGAGGGGTCTTACAAAAGACATAGGGACAGACTTTTTAGTAGGACCCATGGTGATAGGACAAGGGGCAATGGTTTTAAACTGAAAGAGGGTAGATTCAGACTAGATACAAAGAAGAAATTTTGTACAATGAGTGTGCTGAAACATTGGTACAGGTTGCCCAGAGAGGTGGTAGATGCCCCATCCCTGGAAACTTTTCAAGGTCAGGTTGGACGGGGCTCTGAGCCTTATCTAGTTGAAGATGTCTTTGCTCATTGCAGTGGGGACATACTAGATGACCTTTAAAGGTCCCTTTTGACCCAAACTATTCTGTCATTCTTAGAGGTAATCCCCACAGCAATGCTTCAGAAAGTGTAGTTGCCAAAAAAGTTGGTTAACTGTGCCTGCAGTGTAAATGCTTAGCTTTAAGTTAATGATTTCAAGAACTGGGCCTTAACTAAAGTGAAGCTGGAGTTCTTCCACATGGTTCTACTGTAGTGTGAGTTGGCAGAACATCACCCAAATACGTTAAATTTGTCCAGAAATACCTACAGCTGTAGCTGGGGTAAATTTCAGTAGGGTAGGTGAATTCAAAAAGAAGTGACAGAAAAGCAAGTTGCTTGGATAAGTGCTTAAATTAGTTTTGCTTGCCAGAAGTCATGAATTGCACTAGACTTTATTATCAGGCAGTCCATATTTGCTTCATGTTTATTATATTTGTACTGTGTTTATGTGCAACTGCAAAGGCCTTAGTATTAGATTTGCAGTGTCTAATGCTAATGAGTCTTATGATAAAAAGGATTATAAATGTACATCATGTTGGTTAACATGATTTTGAAGGCCGAAAAAGGTCTCAGGAATTACTGGTGGAAATGGCAGACAGGGATGTTTGTTAGTAAAACCTGGCTTCCTGGGGGCGATGAAATATTGCTGTATGGGCTAGGGTATTCCAGTAAATCTTAGGGAGGCTGAAAGTCAGAAGCTTACTGTTGTGCTATGCGCTTGCAATGAATCTTGTCATCTGTAAATCCAAGTTCTTTCTTTTAAAGGTCAAAACTGCCAGGAAGCATGGTTGCACCTGGTATTAACTTTCATTATTTCCATTGGCATTGAAAGAGGAGATACAAATCAAGTGTTTCCAAAATTAGATACAGTATTATAATCTCTCCTAGGTCCTTGAGCCTCTTCTGTGAGTCATTTCTTTTTTGTGTGCGTTTCTGTTCACATTAGTACAAATAGAGCCTGTACTTGCATCCCATTCCTGATGAGATTCAGAAATTGAATTAAGCAGAAAGGGTGTATTTCAGGCTGGGCACCTTCATCATATTAGCCCTGTTGTTAGGGGAACGGCAGTTTTGCAGAGCTGCCTCTGACAGATCATCAGATAAATGCTTCTCACCCATAGTGGGGCTGGGCTGTTTTGACTTAACTGTAACTTCATCCCAGTGATTAAAATTATGTTGTCCTCACTGAGCAGATAAAGGCTTAATAACAGGGTGGTTTAAAACATTGTCCAGATACAATATGCAGAAAGAACAGAAATTATAAATAAAATGAACACGGAATATTTCCTACTTGTCCTTTCTTTTTAGAGAAACTGCTTTAATCATGTTGGGGAAGTCTCTGCCCAGGATCCTCCTGCACTACTGTTTGTGGAAACAGTCCTACATAATCTGTGAAACTTTTATGACCAGTGTTTAACTGAGAACGTTGAAGTGAGCACTCTAACCACAGGCATTTGAACCACAGTTGTCACCTGGGTCAGGCATTGTCTGTTGAAATTTTCTAAAAATGATGGGTTCACTGCTCTGAGGAGGACTGATAAGAGCTAGCTGCTACCAGAGTGATGGAGTTTAAAGGTGGAAACCTTAAATAATGGCTTTTCTCCTGTCCAGTTTTAATCATCAATACATTTCACTCTTACGAATGAAGTGAATCGCCATTGAAAATCCTAAGATTTTTTTTACTTCAGTAGACTTCAACTTTTAATACCGTTCCTGTAATTCTTGAACACCCAAAGATGAAGTTAATCCCTTTGGGTGAATCCTGATGTAGTATCTGGAGTGACACCTGCCACTTGTGAAATCACCATTCTTGTCATTTACATGTGGATAGCAACTGATAGATAATAAATGTATCATTTTAACTGGATATGTTGATTTTAATAATTATTAAGTCAAAGCTTGATGTCTGTATAAAAAGTAAAAGGAGCATCACCAGTGTTGTTTTGTGGGTTATTATCACACAGATCGCGAGAAGGATTTTCATAAAGGAGTCATTTTCTCTGCGTACTTTCTACAAGATTTTGTGGTATGTTTTGGTTTGATTGTGGGTTTTTTAGACTACACTAGACAAAATTGGATGTACATAATGGTCTTCACAATGTTGCTGGTCTAAGAATGCATAAGCACTCTGTTATTGATCAATGGAAACATATTGCCATTCTGTATTTTTAGCTAATACTTAGATGATGATGGTGTGTGGTAGGCTGCCAGGTATTTGAGGGCTAGCAATAAAAACATCCGGGAAGTCTTACTGTAGAGAATGTGAATAGCACCTTATGAGTGTGTTGTCCTGTGACACGTATGACCATATGATTCTGAAAAATGTATAAAATACTCTTGTGAGGCTCATGGGCTGGGAAGCTGATCAGCATTTGAACTACTTATATAACCACTAGACCTAGAATTGTTTTCTCTGGGTTGTCTTAGATGCAGAAGCAACAGCTCTGATGTTTCTAGGAAGTGTGACTCTACCCTGTATGCCTAGAACAAATGTGTAGTAAATTAACAGCATGCACAGAAGGTTTCACATTTAAATGAGTATGGACATGGTATTGTAACCAGAGTATGTGCTGTGGACGTCCAGGATCTCTAAGGCACGTGTTCTCCACTGAGTATGCTTACTATGTAGTACCCTTCCATCAAGAGCACAGCTTCAACTGGTCCAAAAACATAGCAAAATACAGTAATTCCTCTCACTCTGGATAAAGACTGGGGACAAAGCGAATGTCTGCTTTTACCAACAATAACCCTTCTGCAGGTGTTAAAAAAGAACTACAATGAAGCCAACCCTGTCTTTTTACCTATGTTTCATATATATATATATATAATCATAGAATCATAGAATGGTTAGGGTTGGAAGGGACCTTAAAGATCATCTAGTTCCACCCCCCCTGCCATGGGCAGGGACACCTTCCACTAGACCAGGTTGCTCAAAGCCTCATCCAGCCTGGCCTTGAAGACATCCAGGGATGGAGCATCCACAACATCTCTGGGCAACCTGTTCCAGTGCCTCACCACCCTCTCTGTGAAGAATTTCTTCCTGATATCTAATCTAAACCTCCCTGTTTTCAATTTGTACCCATTACCCCTTGTCCTATCACTACAGGCTCTTGTAAAAAGTCCTCTCCCAGTACCCTTGTAGGCCCCCTTCAGATACTGGAAAGCTGCAATGAGGTCTCCTCAGAGCCTCCTCTTCTCCAGGCTGAACAAGCCCAATTCTCGCAGCCTTTCGTCATAGGCGAGGTGCTCCAGCCCTCTGATCATCTTCATGGCCTCCGCTGGACTCGCTCCAAGTGGTCAATATCCTTCTGATGTTGAGGGCTCCACAGTTGGACGCAGCACTCCAGGTCGGGTCTCACCATATATGTATGTATACATAAACCCAAGTTTCATAGAACAATATTAATAATTCTGGCCTGCCCTAAATCTGGATTCACTCATTATCCTTGAGCTGAATGTGTTCTGCTTCTGAGAATGTTAAATTAGTTCTGAGCTTGCCCAAGCAATGCTTATTGGGAGGGTTGCAGATACTCCAGTCTGGCTTTCTTGTCTTCTTGCTGGTTAAATTTAGAGAAATGTTTCTGAAAGTGGTTGGCTATGAGATGGAAAAAATCATGTATGTTTGCAAAGGTGGGGCTTTACACACAGTACTAGACTGAATCTCATGAGCTTAATTTCTGATTCGAGTGAAGTATTGCATGGTTTTATTCTGAACATAGGTCTGTATGCAGAGAACTTTTCTCCAAATTCGTTTTCTTTCTCTCTGTTGATGCATCCCAGGTCTTCTTTCAGAGATCTTGAAATACTATATTCTCTGTAGGGTGTTAAACTTTTGTAAAAGCTTTGAGTTCCCTATGTACAAAGAATGAAATCTTGACTTACAAGAAAATCCCAAGCAAGTTGTTTCAATAGTCAGTTAACCTTGCATTTTATCTGCAGTCTAAGTGTGCTTAGCCTTGTCTCTGAGCACCCTCCTGGCACTTGGCATACCTCTTTGAACTAGATTCTCGAGCTTGGCCTATTTACCCTGAGTATGTATTTGTGTATTAGGATCAAATAACCCCTAAAATTTGCATTGGCTGAAACAAACAGACCAAAAAACTTCAGCTGGTTGTTTTCTGGGCCCTGAGGAACTCCAAATTGCCAATGTGCAGAGATGTATTGACGGAGCACTTTGTCGCAGATCTTCCAGTATGTAATTATTAATTATGTATTAATTATGTTACATCCTTTGGTATGGTCTGAAGTGCACAATACAGCTCTTTGAAAAATGTATTCTAATAAATTATCTTAAAAATCTAAAACCTTGACCATTTAAAACTCATTGTTCCAGCAATTGCAGTTTGGGTTTTTGGTTTGGTTTGGTTTGGGGTTTTTTTAATCTGCCAGGAAGCATGGTTGCACATAATCCTGTGGTGGAAAGGGATTTTTTAAAGACACCTGCAATCTTAAATAGCTAAACAAAGTAGAAAAAAGTTGTAATGAAAAAAATTACCCTTTAGCTTAGACCTTTTTATACTGAGCTTTATCCTGGAGCACATTTTTATAGCTGGATTATAAACCTGTAAAAAATGTATCTTGTAAAGCAGAGCCAATGATCTACAATAGCTTAAAGCAGACTTTATGGTCTAAAACATCCTAGAATTGGTTTGAACTACTTAATGCATATTTTAAGCACATAACTTGCAGAGCTATGTGAAGTTTCATTGGCTGTTTGATTCTCTAGGGGGCATGTTTTGGGTGACTGACGAGTATTTGTTAAAGTCAGCAAAAATTAATTCAGCTCATAAGAAACGCCCTTCTGGTGGGAGACTCTGGAATAATCTTTAAGAAGCATTGTTCTTTAAAACAAAAGGGGGTCTCTTATTTAAAATACATGCAAATCGCAAGTCATCATCTTCATATCACATCACAACAATTTTGGATGGGGAGAGGACCTTGTCTGTCATGCAGTTCATGTTCTTCCTCATCCAGCTGGTTTTTGTATTTATTAGTGCTTTGCTAATGTAACTGTATTTTTTTATTTAAAAGCTCTTGATATTTTTATCACAGTTAGTTAAAAGGTAGCCTCAAATAAAGAGGATGTGTAAAACAAGGGCTCATTCAACTTTAGCTTAGACAGCATTCTTCACTCAGGCAAAACTTCCTGCAAAATCAGTTCAGCTTAGCAGCACTCAGCTCTAAATCAGGTTAGCTTGCGCAGCGAGTGCCAGACCATGGCCAGCCCTGGGAAAGCTGCTTAACCGATCTATACTAATGACATTGACTGGCAGAGATTATGAAGCCAAAATCCTGTTTACATTTTAGCTGGAAAAAAAGAAGGAACAGGGAACCTTTCCTGCTTCTTGCCTTCCCAAGACAGGAAGGAACATCGAGGACATCTCTCCCCACTGAATTTCTTAGCTTTTGTTCAGATTTGTGACCCAAGCCAACGAGGATGGGAGGAGATAGGCCAGCCCATACCAGAATCTGGGCAATCTGCAGGGAGCCCAGGCTGCATGCTGCCAGCCAGTCCCATGGCCAGCCTTGTCCCAACAAGCGAGAGGAGCAGTCCCTGTCCGAGCAAAGCCTGGAGCAGGGGGGTGCAAGCTCGTGCTTAACCCCCATGCTATAGCCCCTCACTGGGACTTCTTCAAGCAAGGGATGAAAAGGCCTTAAATTCTACATTTTGGTTTAATGTTGTTGTTCTCCTAAGTGATTCGGCAGAGACAGTCAGGTGAAGCTTGAGAAGGAGGGCTGTGGGCAGCACTGGCACGGTTTTTTTCCTTAGCAAATGCTATCCCAAGTAAGATGATTTCAGTATATCCGTAACAGACAGGGATTCAGGCTAAGATGGTGACGAGGAAGGGAATAATATTGTCAGTTACTTTTAATAAAACTTTCTTCAGTGATAGATCAGAGATATGAAACCATAAATGAGACTGTCGACTGACAAGGCTTTGCCTGCCAGCGCAGTATTATGAAGGTAAGATTTCAGACACATTCTCTACCTCAGGCTAGCGGCAGATTAACCAAGTCATTTCTGCTGCTATTGACACTGACGCAGTATTGTTTCTTTCTCATATCTTTTATATGCCTTGTCAGTATGAAATATGTTAATTCCCTTCACAGTCATCAGAGGTGGTTCTACAGGGCATCTGAGGATGGTGAGTCACTTCCCTTGCTCTCAGCAGTGGCCGCTTGTGGCTAGATGAGCCTATGTCCAGGTTATTGGTGATGTTCTGCACTGATGACGTGAAGGGCTGTCACAGGCTTCTGCTTGGGATGTGCATAGCTAAAACAATCTCCCCATCTATATTCTTTATGTTCAATATAGTAGTTAAATGGCCACAAGCTTGTGAATTTCGTTTTAAAAATGCTCTTTTTTCCACTTTGTGATATATGAAATGAAGCTTAATTTTTAAGCACTTTTAAAGAAGTTTTAGCAAGCAGTAGAGGGAAAATGGGATCTTGACATAATCGATGCCAGAGAATGTTCTCTAAAAATTAAATAGAAAGGACTTTGGATGCAAAATCCTCGGCTCTGGTGACATAAAAGGGACCTCAGAGAAAGGAAACAGCTTAATAAATATCCTTGCTCATGGGTGTTTTTCAAAGACTGGAAAGGGTAACTAATGTGATGTCTTATACCAGCCCTACTTCTAGCCCTGACATGAGGAACATACAGCAGTATAAGAAAAATAATAGGCCAGGGGTGAGATGGGGATGTAGCTGAAGGATACTGTGCTACAGCCCTTTCCCAGGGCCTGGAAAGGGCTTCTGAGAAACAAAGTGTAAGATAGGGCTAACTAAGCCTGTACCTGGCTCCAGGAGGAAACACAGGCTCACCCACTGCTGGAGGAACACAAAGGGAGTTTCAGAACCGCTTTTCTCCTGATCAGTTTCTGTCTTGAGCACCTTATTTGGAATAAACCCAATTTTTTTATCCAACTCTAACTGCAAAACAAATTGCTTGAAGGCTATCAAGTGTGTTTGGAGGACCTGAAAGCTTTAACTGACAGATGAAAACTAACTTTGTACATTTCTATGGCAAATGCAATGGCAGAAAGTGTTTTCAGGACGGATAGATAATACTTTATTTTTGTACTTTTTAAAAAGATTTCTAGTTTTCTCTATGTTCCAGTCTGCTGCAGTCACTGCACTATTCAGACAAAACTTGTGAGAATGAACCTGTCATAATGTGACATGACAGGCCCATGACATCTGTGTTTGAACATTATTCTCCAGAAATGAGAGACAGTGCATTAAAGACACGTTGTTCGGGTGGTGTACCAATCACTCCCTGACAGCCTCCCTTTTAGTTCATAAAGAGACTATTAGGGATGGTGATGAACCATGCTAGTCCATTTACTAGCATAACAGGAATTATTAACTCTAATAAATGTATTATTATGTAGCCGTTAGGTATCACTTATAAAACTGCTTAATGTCTGCATGATTACTTGTAAATGGATTTGGAAAGCAGCTAAATTGGTTATTTATTGACCATACTGAACAGCATTATTTATTGCCTTGGCTCAGTAAGTCTGATTTTTCAGGCTGAAATGAGATTCTAAGTTTGTAATGATCTAGCCAGTGTGTAAGTTGATTCAGGAAAATGACATTTTTCTGAAAACTGCTAAACTTAGGGTAAATAGGATTCTAGAATGAACTAAGTTTCTGTTTCCTTTCAAGTTCATTAGCTAATCACTTTTAAATGTCCTCGTTAGACAAAAAGCTAAGAAACTGGAAAATGCAGTGCTAGCTACCTTGAGATACTGCTTCCAGGTAGCGTGTAGTCCTACGGGTCAGCAGTAGGCAAGGCTATCAGGCGTATGAGACTGTCACTGTAAAGCTAGGGCACGCATCACTTCAGTCTGGGCTCTCTGCTTGGTAGAACATTTGCTGTATTGATACTTTAAAAATCGCTTCTCCAAACCTTTAAAAGACTGAAGCAAATAAACAAGTTTAATTTCATGGGATGTGGTCTCCTCACTGAAGTTGATCGTATTTATCTCCACTGTATAAAAACTAATTTTAGTCTCATTATTTTGTAGAAAAGAAAGGCTGAGGGTACAGCCGACTGATTTAAGTCTAACAGAGAAAGGCAAGGCAAGGAAAATACAGAGGCGAAGTCATCAAGTGCAAGAATTCAGTGTTTGCTTCTTCAGTAACATTTAATGCATGTTAAACATTTAGTGCATTTAATCCAATCGACAAACACAGCACATGCATATGCTGCTAGACCATCAGAAGAAGAAAGAAGCGTTTTGGCACTCTTGAGATATTTTGAATGGCTTTTAAATACAGAAGACTGCTGACTTTTATGGACATAATAGAGACTTTGGAAGCTCTTGCATTTGGGGATTTTTGAGTTTTGGGTTTTTTAGTAGTGAAAACAAGTTGGTTTTGTGAAGCGGGTCAGTGTTGTTTGATTTCTTTTTCTGCTGAGTAGAGAGTTCAGAGTTTTAATTAAATAGCATGTAAAAAATTTCCACAGATTGAGGTAGGAAGGGGTAGAGTTGGTATCATTGTGAAAAGACCATACTTGATAAAGTTGAGCATATTAAAGACCTTCAAGAGGTCAGAGGGTATGTGAAAGCTAATGAAGGTCAATCTTCAAAAGGCACTGCAGAGTTTAAATAAGCTGTTGGATGTGACGTGCTGGCAGGGTGAAGCCACTTCTCTCTCCCTACTCTTGCCTGCGCTTCAGGAGTACTGGGGGGTGTTCTTGGCTGTTACAACAGACACAGTAAGGACAATCACTGCTTTAAAAACAACAGCAACCACAAGAACGAAAGACCGATATTATGAGGCCAGTCCCATGTGATTGGTGTCTTTGTATTTCCCCTGGGCCGCAGACAAGGTTGCAGAAGATGTGCCTGATTTGTTTCTAAAGCCACAGCTCCTGGGAAAGGATTTGAAGGCCTACAGATATATTGCTGAATCTTGATGAGTATTTGGCATTTTCCTCGCTGCATTTGCCAGTATTTAGTGAAAGATGGAATAGAGGTCTGGTATTCCCGTTGTGTAAGACAGAAACAGTTGGAAATTTTTCAACTAAATGCTATTTCTTTTCAATTAAAGACTAAACTTTTTACATGACAGAATTAGTTTCAACTAAAAAAAAATCTATATTTTTAACAGTGATTGTATTGAAATCCACCCACTCCCGCTTCTTGAATGAAAACCTATTATTATTTGCAATAAAAAGACGTATTTGCTTCAATGTTGAAGCGAACCTGGAGAAAAAAAAATACATCAAAGCCAGGCTGAATATTTTCAGGGAACTGAAACAGAATGCCCATCTGAAGTTAAACAATCTCCACCCCAGATTTTATCTCCAAAATGCTTTGAGTTGTCCAATTTTAATAACTCTTAAAAACAGGATCTCCAGTGCTTATGTCATGTCAGTTTTGAGGTTTTACTTAGAAACTGGATTGTGAATTACACAAATATAATTAAATTAATCATGTGTGAGAACGGAATTTTCCCTTGAAAACCCTCACTCTTTTACAGATGTTTCAAGGCTCAAGCCTGTGTGCAGCTGGCAATTATCTGCTCCAGGCTGCTAGATAACATCTATCCTTTTCCAATGCAGCTTGCTTTCTCGATTTCACAGTATAGAAGAGTTAAGTAGCAAACGTCCTCTTACATTTGCAGGGATGGGAAGAAGGAAGGAGAAAGTCTAGACAGAAATGGCATGATATGCCAGAAACAGTCTTGCAAATTAAAAAAAGGCAGGTGCTGTGACAGTGATATATTTAGATGGAGGAAGAAAAGTACTTAAGGAGTCTTTGGGGAATTATAGAGGAATTAAACACGTTAACAGCACTTTACATCTTGTGCAAACCATTACAGGCATTGGTAGCTTTAATTCTGTAAATATAAAAGCAGCAAATGATTGCAAAGAATTTTGGTTTTTCTGTGTGGCTGGAGGATCCTTTCTTGGTTTAGTCCATGGTAGCACTGCTTTTAGCTCCCCTGTACTGCCTTCCTTCTCTTTTAAGTTGAACACAACGTAATGAAAACCACGTGGGTGCTCCCTGTAGATGAAATCAAGGGCACCCAATGTTAATGTTATGAGGCTGTACCACCAGAATTCAAGGACCCCATCGTGTAGCTGGAAATCACAGCAGTCAGATTTTCTGTGGGCTGCTGACAGGAAAATGTAACATATGCTGTATTTCACAAGTACTTATATTTTCAATTCTGCATCAGAGCTTGTTGCCTATTATTTGCTTGTAGTTCACTGTTAAGGCTTGAGGAACATTTTTCTCGATTTACAGCTCTATTAAACTGATAAATCAATCACTTGTGTGAGGGGAGGCAGTGTGCTGGTATTTGCTTTGCCAACACACTGCCACCCACAACAGTATTCACAGGTCCTCAAGGATATGGTAAGAGGGAGGAAGCTTTCCCTGTAACTTAATTTTTAAAACATAAAACCTGTTTCTGGTGCTCTGAGCAACTTTAATGAGAATATTTTTGAAGAGCTGTCATCTGCTAATCCAATGTTGAACTTGCTTTGTTTTCACATGGCTGTTTAACAAAATAGCTGCTCTATAGTTTAAGACGTAAAAGGCATTTGAAAAAAACCTTCATGTTAGGCTTTCTAAATTCTAATTCCCAAAACAGGGAGAAATCAAACAAAATATTCTTGAAAATTACACAGAATATTTTTGCCACTGTTTAAGTTGTCTTACCACTGAACTCTGGGATTTGCTTGTCTTTCCTTGAGTGTACACTTACTTCTGGAACAAAAGTGTCAAGGGGATTCTTTTGAGAAGTGTCTTGAGACCTTTGTCTGTGGTGCTTAAGTTGTTCTACTGTGTGACTACTGGTTTCAGTAGTGGTAGGCTGTTTTTTCTTTAACCACACAGTAGTGAGGTTACCTCAATCAAGTTGGTAGAGCTCACTGTTCTGTGCAGGACACTTCCCAGCTCTAGTTACGAGTTGCAGAACAGCAGTGCCAGGGTCTGAAGCAGAGCAGAGGGGTGTCTGTAGGAAAGCAAAGTTCTTGTTGGAGCTTGTTTTCTACCAGTGGATGGTACAGATACAGCAAAGGAAAGGTCCCTTCTTGGTAACTTAAACTGAATGAAAACAGCCAGACTCCTCCTGTTAACACAAGTAATTTTGCATAGTCAAGTGGGAAGAATCATACATATTGTGCTCTCTGTTCTAAAACTAGTATTCTTTTCTTTTGACAACATAGATAACTTTGGTTTTAAATTTTATTATTGTGATCTACTAGTTTTGTCAAAGTCTGCTTACTATTACATACTGCCTCTTAGTTAGAACAACGAATTTATACAGGCTTTAGTGAAGTTCTTCTTTTGCAAGAGTGTAATTGATGAGAGACCTGGCTGAGACTCTTGGAAAGTGAGAATGCAACAACATAAAATGATGAAGCATGTACTCTGTCAGCAGGGTTTCTCATATAAATAAGTTGATGTTAATGTTATGTTTCATCATTTTATCATAATGTCAGGATGAATCCTTTCATGCTTACATAGGATTTAAATGAAATCAGTAAGAACTTTTCTATAACTTTTGCAGTAACAGTGAAGGGAACAAATTAATGTAATGCACATAGTTATATTCCTGTGATTGGAGTTCGTTGTTGGTCCTTTATTTGTATTTGACACATAATTCACTTCTCTAATATTTTCCCATGCCATTGCCCCTAGTGTTCTGCATTACACAAATTTGCATCTTCAGGTAAGTGCAACGAGGATATTGCAGAGAGCAAGCAGGAACATCTGTCTTAGTCTCCTGGTAGGTTGGGTTGTGTCGGTACTGTAGGTTATACAGCACATGAAACTGCTTGGAGCAGTGAGCGTAGCAACTGCAGTTTCCTTATCTAGGCAGCCATTCAGAATATTGGGATGGTGTCTGCTTGTTCTTTGTATTATGAAAGTAGGGTCTAAAATAAAAATTGGGTTTTTCAAAATGTATTCTGTGTATATGCTGATGAATGAGGCAAGGTGGAAGAGATGAAAATACCTCAATTAGGAACACTCAAGTCTCGGTACAATACAATTTTGTACTGCTATACTTAACAAGCCTTGCTTGACTTTCCTATCCAGTTCAGCCTTGTAGTCCTTCTTTAGAGAAAAGCCTCCTGGGATAGCAGTTAAGATTCTTGGCATTTTTGAAAGTTAGGAGCATAAATAAAAGTTTTTCTAACTTTCAGTAACCATCCAGCTATGAGCAATTTGTACCGTGTGATAATATTCTAAAGTATTTTGAATTCTGAATGTGTCTCGTTTCACTACATCAAAATGCATCTTTAGAGAGAGTTGTTTTTAAACTGTCTTCTGTTATGTCTCTTCACTCGGCTGCTCTGTTACTGCTTGTCCTAAGCTGACTCACTGTACACTGTGCAGTGAGTTATATAATCATTCATTTTCACTGAAGATCAAATGTAAGAAACCATCTTCTACTGAATTTTAAAAATCTGCCAGGTTCTGGTGTGCCTTTGCATCCCCACTTCAGTGAGATTGTCAGAAGACCATGGTGTGCAGAGACCTGTATGAGCTGTAGCTATCACCATCTATTCTGCTATTAAACCAAAATCTTTTGCTTTCCTGACATTACTGGGATACCATTTCCACAGGTGGGAACTCATAAACTGAGGTCTTGTTACTGGACAGTGTAATTTGCTCTGATGACTTATTTAGGCAGTGGTGACTCATCTCTTCAATGTAACTTCCCTGGGCTGTTGCTGAAAGGAGAACGCAGCCTTGACCACTCAGTGTTGCTTTCTTTGGGCTGGCTGCACCTTTTGTGCAGAGTAATCAACAATCTGAAAAATAAGCTGAGAAACTGGGATGTTTAATTGGCTTGAGCTCACCTCCCAGCTGCATGAATACTGTGAATACTGCAGCTTACACAGACAAGGTGATGGGGTCGAGTGGCTGTGCTCAAGGCAAAGGATGTTGACGGGAACTTGCTTCTGGAAATTGTGTACTTGTGGCAGGAAGAATATGGGCTTGTGCTGGGCAAGGAAAGGCATTGGGAAGAAATATGTGAAAATGACCAGTGTATTGAATATCAGTGTTTCTTTATGCCACTAACAGTGTCGGGACAGACAGCAAACCATGCTTGGATTTTGAGGGATATGCAAGAACTCTAAATCTGGATAGAAAGGCTTAATTTTCAGAGAGTAAGAGTTGCTTATTGTGGATAAATATCACAGATAGGGTATTGCAGAAGGACTGAAAACTCTACTGAAACTTTCATCTCATTAAACTCTAAGACATTAGTTTAATTCTTTGAATCAATATGTATATATCCAAGAAAATCCTTCCCTTACGATGTATGGGGTAAGCAGCTGAAGTCAAAACACACATGCTGTCTGCAGGCCACACCGAGGTGTGTACTTTCTTGCAAAACTTTTGGAAATTATCCTTGGCCCATGAATGCAAATTGTGGCATTAAGACACAGACTTGCTTTCAAAGTTAAAAATATCTTAGTTCT
Organism: Eurypyga helias; assembly: GCF_000690775.1. Lineage (NCBI taxonomy): Eukaryota > Metazoa > Chordata > Aves > Eurypygiformes > Eurypygidae > Eurypyga > Eurypyga helias. The sequence goes on along the minus strand of NW_010254809.1, from coordinate 21,536 downwards.
TATTGTTGTCATGGAATCTGTGGCATATTCCTACAAGGAGTGATGTGCTTGTCACACCAGACGGTACAATCAATGTTTTGTTTACCCTTTCCCCACTCTGATTCTTAGTTTATAGCGATGCCTCATCCAGGTGTGATGGAGGCTTTATGGCATTTCTCTGACATGAAGATGAGACCATTAACTCTCACCTGTCTTGCAGAACGCGTTCTGCAGCTCTGGCTTCCCTTACCTGTTTTCACTGATCTGATCTGGCTGCTATGGAAATCCTTTTTATATTGCAACACATACTCCAAACCACAAATTGTACAGATCTGGGATATGAATTTATTCATTCCTAGTGTTCGTCTAGCCCATGACAGTTACCATATGACTGAGCAGCTCTGGGAAGGGATTGGACATTTTCAAATGGTGTACTTGCTGTTGAACAAGAGGATTTTTACCATATACCTTTCACACTGTAAATGAGGCTTGCCACTGTATACGGTTTGATGAATAACTCCACAAGTCAAACTAAAGAGACAAAATGAAGAGGGGCAGAATTACTTGCCTACTGTAGTCATAGGAGTGGTAATTCTTTCAAGAGGTGCAGAGATAGGATTGTGTTTTAGAGCTGTTTTTTGTCCAGTCTTTATCTGAACTTTGCCAACAGGTGCTGGTGTTTAATACCGTATTATCCTCCAGCTTCTGGATGCCACCCCACATCCTTTTCTCCCTCTCTGCATCATTATCTGTAACAGCTTGGCATGGATGAGGCTTCATGGGACTCCTTACAATCCCTTTTCCCAACTGGAATTTATCCTAGGCATGATGGAGATAAATTGAAAGGGTTGTATGGGAAAAACTTGCACTGCAGTGTTGATAATTTTATTGTCTGGATACACAGGATAGTTGAGCTGCTTGCTAATAACCTGGCAGCTGCCTGTTAATAACCTTTCATAAAATTCAAACGTCAGAAATTCTGTGGCCTGGTAGCAGTCTAATCTGTAATGGATGGAGAGTTTTTAAGGTGATGATCAATTGTTGTTCATGAACGGAAATTAACGTAATACTGTTAGAAATTATTTAGTTTAGATATTAGGATAAGAGATTTACATACAGTAGGAACTGGAGAACATTTCGGAAGAGGAGGAACAGGAAGGAAGGGTTGAAACCTCAGCTAGAAAGGAGCCAGGCTGCTGGCCCTAAAAACTTGAAGTGCTAAATACTGTGAGGAAGCCGACAGATGTAGAGGAGCACAGATGTCAGATGGCTGCAGTCCCCCAGAATAGCCATGGCTGATGTTCAGTGCGTGTCTGAAAAGGCTGAGAAGAAAGCAACGTAACTGCAGTAATTCAGGAAAGCAAACAAGACTCCTTCCTATGTCAGTTGACAGCGTGTCCAGTATAGTTGGCGACAGACCAAGGGGGAAACTTGCCAGTGCTAGAAGCCTGGAAAATGAGATGGGAGAACTGGGATGCTTAGTTTCATATCATGAGCCTGACAGCGAGGCAGCTCAGAGACCTTGCAGAAAGAGGGTAATCGTGGATGTGATGTTCCCAGACTATCAGTTTTACACAGATTGACAGGATAAGATGTGCAAGTGGAGGGGTGGTATTGTTTCTAGAGACTAAAATGAAATGTAACAATGAAATTGTTGAAAAAGAGAAAACAGTATGAAATTCCCGTGGGTGGATGTATCACACAATGGTAATGAAAAATGTAGCATTAGGATTTTATTATTACCCCCACCCCCAATCAGGATATAGATATAGGATACAGATCAGCAATGTTAAGTGAGTTTAGAGAACCTGCAAATTCAGGACAGGTACTAGTATTTTTCAGCTACCAACAGAATTAGTGCCTCATCATCTATGACAGAACATAGAAATAAACTTTTTGGAGGTAATAAATAGCTGTTTTCCAGAACAACTAATCTTCAGTCCCAGAAAAGATCTGTTCTGGCTTTGGTCCCGAACAGTGCACAGGAACAGCTGAGAAGTATGTGGGAGAGCTGATCTGTAATAGCAATTACAATACGATTAGGTTTAACACTGCAGCAAGACAGACTAAACAAAATAAATCCAGAACACAAGTGTTCAATTTAAAGAAAGGGATCTGCATACTAATAAGGCAACTGGTCAGAAGAAAGACAAAGCATTAAGGGAGGAGCAGGCGAAAAAACAAGAAGCCTAGAGGTAGCCTAGACACTTTTCAAAAATTCTCTGTTAGAAATGAAGACAAACTTTGTGCTGAAATTTGAAAATATAACAGAGAAAAAAACCTACATGGCTGAATAGAAAATGAAGGTGATTATCGTGTAGAAAGGACTGGTTTTGTAATGGTAAGTTTGTCCTCCAGAAGAGAAGAGGGAAGTCCCTAACTCATGGCAGTTCAAATATAACCAGGAAATTAAGAAGGCTAAGAGAAAATTCGAGGACCACCTTGCATAGGGTGCAAAAAAATCATACTTAAAAGTTATTTCAATATAAAAAAGCAGGAAGATTGCAGAAGTCCATCCTGTCCACAAAACTGGCTTTAGAAAGGATGCTGGGAATAATGAGTCTGACTTCCATGTTTCAAAAGATGGTAAACTTGATAATAAAGATTATGATTACTGGGCATGTGGATAAACAGTTGGGAAAAAAGTTCTCCACCAAAACTGGATGAATGTATGAGACGTAAGGTCTGAGTTTCCCAGCCTGGGAAACTGGGACCTTTCAGTTTCAGTTGCCTGAATTGGCTCAAGGTGCCAGTGGTTACTAGCAGGTAGTCACACCTCCTCTGCAGCCTCACCCGTGATGACTTTGGTCTGTCTTGTTTTCATTAGTCTAAAGCAAGACAAAAATCTGTATTTTCAGGAGTTCCTAAGGAAATAAGTCATGATGTCTCTCTGGGAAGGTCAAATAAGAAGGGAATGAATAGCAGGGTATCTGCAATGACATAGAGTGTGCATGTTGTCGGTGAGGAAGGACTGAGTGGTGCGGAGACCAGATGCCGAAGGAATTTTGGAGAATGTGTCCTGTCAGAGGAGGCAGCAAAGCAGCTGGAAGGATGGATGGAGACAGAACTGTGTGTGTATGAAATGTCTGTGGCATATGCAGGAGCAAGGAGTTCATATAATATATGAAGGAAAGCAATTCCTTAAATGGTATTTTCTTGTGTGGAGTTGTCGTGGCTGTGCTTCCTACACGCAGCGGACACCCCAGCCTCCTAGGCTAGTATGTGTGCACCCTGTGCCTGCTTCTTTCCCAGTTGGTCTAACCAGGTCTGTGCCTGTCGTTACTGCACACATACAGGAGGCGTGGATGATGAGCAAAAGGGATGGTGAACATAAAGTAGAGATTGAAGGTGGCTTCAAATGTGTGGACAATAAGACTCTGTGTTCTTGGATCTTGGGTTTTGCCTGTTGTGGACTCATAAATAACCTTTGGCAACACTGAGCAGCTACTTAAGAGAGAACATTTTTACATTTGTAACTGCAGAGGCTGCTGCCCTAACTAAATATACAATAAGGTCATAAGGTCTAAACAGAGCTCAGGATCTTGGTGAAGTCGATAGATTTCAAGGAAGCATATCTGTAAAGTGGTTGGGCAAATAAAATCCAAATACTCCACTGCAGTTATTACGGAATCGTCAAAGCTAGCATCTCCAGGATTCTAAAATGTGCTCTTCAAACAGCACATTTATTACTCAGGGGGAATTAAACAGTGAATTCATTTGCAACTAATACCACAGAGCCATCGAGGAAGCATATATGTTTTTCAATTGTCTGAATTATCATTCTTAATCTAAACAGATGTATTGATCATTAATGATCTAGAAACTCTTGGGGTATGGCAGGGGAGTGAGAAAAATCCAATAAGCTCACCACCATTTCAGAATATCAAGAAGCAAAAATGCTACTATTGTGTCCTTATAGCGTGCCTGTGAAACACTACATGAATTAGCAAACAGGATCTTCTGGATGCTACAGGCTGACCTTCAGTTCTCTTAGCATATAGAGAGACCTTCCATGTACAGCCTTTCATTCAAACAATACCTATTTTCAAACAATGTATAAGCATACTAATTTTGATCTCTTCCTTAAATAATGGGGTTTTTTTTCTAAAATATAATTAAAATTATATTTATGAAGATAATGGAGTGTGTAACACAAACATACTAATTGTTAGTTAGAGTCTTAGGAATGTCTTTAACATGAACACAGCACTCGCGATACTACTTTTAAAAAAAAATATTATTTAGAGCAAACTCAAATGGGTATGTTCACTTCTCTGAAAGAAACATCCTGCCAATGAAGACATGACTGAATGTCATAGTTACTTTCCAGGCCTTACTGCATTAAAAATCCTGGTGCGTGACGCCTGTGATATGACAGTGAATGGGATGAGAAAAACCTAATTTGATTCTTCCATCAGATGTCAGCAAATTATTTTTGATTGGCTTTCAGACATTTAAGCATATTTATCTGTTTATTAAGAAGCAAGAAGTTCCTGTTTCAAGAAGCTGTATTAATAAGAGGATCTCTTAGATTTTCCAGTAAAAAAAGTCTGCTATTATACCCTAGGTTGTAGTATCAAGAGGGATTGCTGATCAAGGGTAGCTGGGGCTACTGATTCAGGCAGTGTCTTGTCTACTGTCCAGTGTCTAGCCACTAATTTTTAATGTGTTTTAGACCAGTAAAACAGTCTCTGTAGTTCTAGAGCACTACTGAAAAATCTCACCCCTGCCACCAGAAATGTCATTTGGAATAAACCACTTCAATTAAAGCATACTAATTTTGATCTCTTCCTTAAATAATATTTTTTTCTAAAATATTTTGCTTTGTATGTGTCAACAGTAACCAAATTGATGCGTGGTCACAGAGTTTAAGGGATAAAACTTTCTGCAGATTACATCCTCCCTATAATACCTGGGCTCAAGGCCAAGAGCCCGTCAGCCCTCTCCGTATCAGTGCCGCACAGAAGACATTTCTCAGCTGCAGTTGGCGCTGCAAGCAGGACAGCATGTCAGCTCTGATTAGCTGTGCGAGGACTCAAGTGTTTCAGTGTGGGGCATGGTGCTGCTCTAACCTACCTTTGGTACCCAAGTTAGTTTATCCTCGGATGTGGACAGCATGGGCTGTGTGTGCTGTGGAGTGGAATAGTGGAGTTAACTCTGCATTATGCTCCATCGCATGGCACAGACATGCCCTCTCTCTGCTATGATACCATTCATATGTAAGAGGAGAGGATTCGTACCCACTGAAGTCCAAGACTCCTCCTTTAAAGCAGTAATGGAACAGTGTGTGCCGAGTACAGTACTGGCTTTTGCCCAGCGAACAAATAAGAACAAAATCAAATAGGGGATAGCAGCTCAGTAAGAGAGGAATCAATCTGTCTTAACTATGAATAAGAGGCATGTCATGTAGAAGAAATGGTACATGTATAGGCAGTAAAGTTGTGTATGATAATGAATATTCATAGTCTTAAACGTGGTATTTCCCAATTAATTTATTCTTTGCTGTACTTTTCATATCCTTGTAAATTATTCTTCTAAATAATCTATAAACATATTTAAGAAATCTTAGCTTAATAATACTGTATTCTTTATAATGGTTTACTATTTTTTTCATTTTTGAATCGTGATCTGCATGTGTTTTCTTGTACTTGCATACATGCATGTGTTTATGATACACAGAATAGCAAATTAAGTATAGCTTCTGGTCTACTTTTTGCATACAGCTATGTTTGTCTTGGGTTACTTATTATTTTGTCCAACATAAACAGTGCTTTTGAGGATGATATGCCCAAATAAACTGTGCTGGTTCTAGTCAGGACAGAGTTAATTTTCTGCATGGTGGCTGGTAGGAGGCTATGTTTTTGGATTTCCCCTGAGAATGGTACTGATAAGGTGTCTTTTTAGCTGGTGCTGAGGAGTGCCTGCACCAAATTCAAGGTCTTTTCCAGCTTCTGATACAGCGACTGCGTTACCAGCTCTCTCACTACAAGCAGTGTGGGGACACACACCGTTCGGACAGCCAACCCAAGCTGGCTGTAGGAGTATTTCATTCCATAGCACGGCATGCTTGGTACATAAGTGGGGAGTGGGCTGGGGGGCCATAACTCTTTCATTAGCTCCTTTGTTAGCTCCTTAGCTGGCTCATTTGTTAGTGAGTTGGTGGGTCAGTTGGCTTTCCCAGTTGTGCTCTCACTCGTGGGGCTTGGTTGGACTCTGCTGCGATCGCTCTTGCGCTCCGGCTCAGGGGCTCTCTGGCTCTGACTCTCGCTGCTCATGACCTGGCTGTGTATCGGTCAGCAGGTGGTGAGCAATTGTATTTGTTTTATTTTCTATTATTTTAATCACTTAGTATTAGTAGTATTGTTAATAGTATCACTGTAATATTAATTTATATTCAGTTATTAAATTGTTCTTATCTCACTTCATGAGCTTCCTTGTCTTTTCCTTCGATTCTCCTCCTCCACAGGAGGGGGGAGGGAGGTAAGCGAGCAGCTGCGTGGTACTTTATTGCTAGCCGAGGTTAAACCATGTCATAAACTTGCCAGATACGTTGTAGACAACAGGCCAGAAAGAAGACCTAACCTTGTGAATACAAATCAAACATGTTTTATTAAGCTAACCTACTATTAAATATAGAGTAGAATAAAGCAGTTTAAAAATCTTCCAGGAGTGAAGCAAAAGAAACAGAAAAAAGGAACAGGTGATAATGGCAGAAGAAGCAAGAAATAAGGCTTGATGCCAAGGTGAACATGACAGTTCTTGACTGGAGAGAGGAAATGACCTACTTGCAGTAGCTGTTAAATAAATTCTATGTATCTTGTACTCTTGATAATTATCATACAGTAAGTGATGTGATATCTTACTCATTCTCAGGGCTTCAGATAAGCCAGGTCAGTGATTCACCCTGGTTTTGAGAGCTCCTTTACACACCTCCAACAACCCGTTGGTGACTAGACCAAGAAAATGTTCCCTTCGTTGGCTGTTCTGGCTGGTGAGTGTTTCCTTCTTCAGCTGGTCAAGCTGGTGGGTGGTTGTGCTAATTACTTGGCATGCTATCTGAAGAGGCCTTTTGTTTAATTTTGGATAATAAGGAAACATTCTTTTTGATTAATGCAGATGACGCATTAATCCATATCCACTGTTATATTTTAATAGAAGTGTGAGATATGTATAATTTCTGCTTCTTGGAAAACCAAGCATTTTCTTTATTTATTATTTCCTGATTAATTAATAATGACTATTCTGCTACCTCTTCAATGTTGCTGGAATCAGATTCTATATGCAGCTTTTAATCAGATGACTATATTTCAGATCAGTCTATCTCGTTTTGTCTGATTCTGACATAACTCAAATGTTTTCCCTATTAGCCCTCTGGTAAATTGTTATTGTCTTATGCCATCATCTTTTCCCTGCCTACATGCAAGCATTAGGATAGACATGCTTCATTTGGAGGAATCTGTGCCTTTCTGCAAGTATGAGTCACTATAGCATTACAATGCATTATTAATTCTCTATTTAGGAGACTAGATAAACCACACACTGGGTATTATAATGAAGCTTTGGGAGTTAAGGATGTACGGTGAGGTTGGCACCTCCTTAAGAGGAGTTACGAGGTTAGAGGGAGTTTGCTACTAGAGATCTTCAAGGAATTTTCTTGGGGACAAATGTGATGCTTTCATTAATGACCTTTCTGTAATAATGAAGAGTTTGCTAATGAAACCTGCTGTTGTCATTCTGCTGGGAAACACTGTTATTGTGCAAGAGAATTACAGTATGATAAAGAGGAACTGAGTAACTTTGAGGACAGGCAAAAGATAAAAGAGATGGAATTCAGTAGCTGAAGGAAGAGGTTCGTGCACTAGAGACTGTTCATAAGAGCTTTCTCTTGTAAGACAGTAGCTGCCACTATCCTAGTCAAGGTCAGGATCCACTATGTTTCAGTCACTATTCATGTGTGAAACTGCTTATAGCTCAAACATCATGGCACTTTTACCAAATCAAAGCTGTTGCAAGTTTTACAAGTTATATATTCTCCTCTCTTTCCTACTTGCACAGCCCTCCTGGAAACACAAGGCAGGTGGCAACACCCAATAGACAATTGCACAAGCTTGCTTCACCTGTGTAGCACAAGAAGAAAAAAAAGGCTTAATTCACTTGCCCATCCAATTTGCAGACAGAATCTGATTCTCAGGAAAGCATCTTAGCAAGTAAGATCAAGAATACTCTGTTGCAAGTTTTCTGTAGTCGCCAGTGAAATACTTCCACTGTATATAAAATAACAATGCTGATTGCAACAGGAACTGCACTTGGTCTTACAAACAAATCATCCAGCTACAGCTACCAGCTGTGGGGTCATTTTTACTTCCTGGCTCAAACATTTATCAAAGGTTTTGTTTGGTTGGGTTTGACAGGTAAGTGCCTTTCTCAGCATTAAACTGACTGGCAAATGCATTCCTCAGCAGAACGTTTCTTCAAGAAGGGCTTGAGTGGTGGAAACAGCTACGTTTTGTCCCAGCTGCATCAGGTCATCTAATAAAAGGTGTCATCTTCCTTGACAAACATTGCTTCCTATTTTCTATGGATGACAAATGCAGTTTCACAACTGGCTTCTGTGCTACTGCTAAAAGCTGGGGCCTATTTCCCACTCACCTCCTGTATGCTACTTCTATCATTTATATTGCTTTATGGTGCAACTTGACCAAAAAAACATGTTACCCTCAGGTCAATTGACAAATGCTGATACTAGAACCAGAGAAGGGATGGAAGTGTCTAGTAGGCAGAGTGGTATTGCCCCTTGGGCCAGCACTGGTCTCATGGACATGATGAAACCATGCCCAAAGGATCCTTGTTCATCATTACTGTGTTGGAAACACATAGTATTGTGCTGCTTATGTTCCTGTTAAATTTGGACCACAGTCTTTGCACACCAATTTTATTTTAGAAGGAAAGATGAATGGAAATGCATTTGATATGTTGATTGTAACAACAGCAGTAAATCATAATCTCTGCCGACATTAAGTACTGTATTGATCCACAAGGATGGGACACTAGAAACAAAATGCTGCCCAAAAGGTGGGTACTTATCTTTTCTGAATCTTCCTTAAGTATCTTCCAGCAGAGGTTCTGCAGTGGCATCTCTGATTATTTTTCACAGTTGAAAGGCTTCCTCACCACCTCATGAAATCTTTTATGCTGTACAATAGGTCTCACGTTTACTCTTGTTTCAGGTTCCCTGGTGGACTTTTTCCTTTTCAGAGAGTTTCAAATTAATCCTTCTTTACTGATCTTTCACAATCACTAAAACATTGGAAGAGTGTTTACACTCCTCCAGCGTAATACAGACTGTAACAGAAAACAACAAAGATAGGGCAATTCCCAGCTGAGGGTGATACAACACTGTATGTCCATCACATACATTTGGGGGTTAGTGAGAAAATTAAGCTGCTCGTTAAAGACACGACATTGTGGCTGCATGTTGGAAGGACATACACTTCTCATCATTAAATGAGGATTTAACATTCGGGGTGCTCAAATGCTTCTCATTTTTTCTAAAACAAGCCTTCATTAGTGTGTTTGTTTAAACAGTACAAACTGTCCTGTACCCACTGCACAAAAGTGGCTGCCAGGATTTGGTTGCAGCTGCCAGTCTGTCGTGATAGGCACTCCCATGTCATCTGCACAATGTATCTGCTTTGCGCTGGGAAAATACGATTTTTAAAGGGTCAGATTACTGACTGGTGGAAAGTGGAAATAGGTGCATGAAACCAGTGGAGGTAGGTGTCGAACTGGGCCTCTGGTTTAGTTCTGTAATTGCTTTTCACAGAGTTTTATTTCTGCTTCCAGGGCATTTTTCTTCAAGGGTAGTAAGATTCTGGAAACAAGTGTTTGTAATGGAAATTGTGACCTGACTTTAATGTCAGTCTTGCTGATCATTCACTGAAAAAGCTGTACCTTAAGAAATACTGACTATCACAAATCTGACTCTACAGTGAAACACAAAAAGAAGAAAACATGGGTACAAATAATCATTTATAATATCTGGTATGGGACCAGAACAGTGAAAAACTTGAGGAGGAAAGCCTTAAAACTCTCCTATACCAGACCTCAGAAGGAACAAACAACATAAATGACCCTTGGTCAATACAGACAAATTCTGTTGTCTCTACAGGCCCATTTTGTATTTTGCGGAGTGCTGAAGGCCCGCCCTTCACCAATTCCCTCCTGTTTTCGGATTGCCTCCACCTGCAGGTCGTTCATTTGCGTGGTTCCTGTTGGCCGAGGGCTCTGCAGCGCGGGGCACAGCACTGGAGTGTGGGCAGCTGCGCACTGCCGGGCCCACCTGCCCCGCACCTGGCACAAGGCACTGCCTCAGGAAGGACCCTGCCTTGGCTCCAAAATGAAGTGTGATCTTGAGAAAGGCGGCTGTTGGAGGTTTTGCTGCTTCACCTGGGGCTTCAGAAGGATGTTTTTTGACCCAGAGAAGTTGCTGGTAAGTGATGTGGCTAAAAGCCCTTCAGAGCTTTCTAATTATGAGGTGGGGGGTGCAGTACGATCAGCTCTCTTTTACTCCCTAGAGTGTAAGTGTAATGTTTTGCTTTTAAGTTTTGATACTGCTTTGGTGGCCAGAGCTCCTCTGTGTAAGCGGTCAAGGGCAGCGGGGTGAGGCCATCTCCTCTGTGGTCGGCGTTGGCAGCTCCAGCCCCACGGCCGTGCAGAACGTGGTGCACAGAGGGCGCGGGAGCTGCCCGCTGCCCTTCCTCTTGCAGCTTCCCTGGGCGCCGTGCTGCTTGGCTCGCCTTCAGAGAGGACTGGCAGCCTTCTGAGGGGTATGGGCAGCCCGGCTGCTGCCCGCCTGGGGCTCTGCGCCAAGGCTGCCGTTAGCAACGGCCCGTTATAGCGGCGCTGGGAAACCCGACTGAGGGCCGCAAGATGGCGCCGGTGGGCGGCCTCGCCGCCTCAGGAAGCCCCGGACCTGGCTGGCAGTGGCGAAGCCCCTGTGGTAGCTCAGTGCCGCGCTGTGAACCTCGCCTCTGAGCACTCCGAACACTGCTTTTGTACCGTGTATGACCTCAGCCCAGGCTAAGCGCTACATATGGTTTCTAGTCCGTGATTCTGCCTTCAGCTTCCGCTTTTAACGACCCTTTGCCTTAAAGCTATGAGCAAGTTTGTCTTGGAAGGATTGGCATCATGGTTGCTTTGTTTTTTAAGAATGATGAAAAGCATTTAATCACAGTTTTAAAGCAAGGCTTTCCGGTGTTGTTTGCCCTTACACAAAGAGATGATAATATCAGCATACCCAGGGTGGTTTTTGGAGTATCTTGAATATGTCTGGCGGTAGTGTGTCAGCAAAAGTGTTTCCTGCAGGAGAAAAGAACTTCAAGCCTGTTTAACAGGCTTGAGAGAAGAGAAAGCTGGTTATGGAAGGTTAGCTGCTTCTCCTCGCTCCCAAAAAGGGTTTGTTTTTCCCAAGAAAAAAGGTTGGTTGAACCTAAGCAGGAAAATCGGCTGAATTCAGCCTATGACACTAAAACCAAGGATCTCCATCCATAGCAGGATTATTCCTGTTCTTATTCTCTGTTTATTAATGTAGATATGACCTAAAAGGTGAATTAATATTATGCTGTAGTCTTCATGGGGAATCTTGCTGCCAAATGTAGGAACCCACGCCGTAGTGGGAATGAGGTGATAAAACTATTACATCTGAAGTAAAATAAACTTCAGAGCTTGATGGTAGAGCTGGGGAAGAGAATGTGAGGATTTCTTTCAAGCCTGTTGGGAGAAACTGGCCTAAAGTAAGGATAGGTTAAAAAAAAAAAACTTCAGTTATGATTGCCAGAGGAACACCTAAAGCAGCCTTATGATGTGAGGAAAATGCCAAAAAATGCAGCTAGCTAATGACATCCAGTCAATTTTTTAAAATAACCTGAGTTGCTGTGTTTGAACCAAGTTTCCTGTCATCCCTAGAGAATCTATTCCAACTGTAAAACCTTATTTTAAGAATTAACATTTCAAAACAAGCTGTTGGAATTTTAGTAGTGCTGCAGTCGGCCATCTGCTATTTTTCTAATTCTAGCTTATGTCTGAATAAATCTCTCTCATGTTCAAAAAAGTATGTTCTAGGACTTGCATGTTCAGCACTGCATGATCCTCTTGGTTTTATTCATAGATTGCTTGGGTAGCTGAGGATGGGGGTCTCAGAACTGAAAAGGTTTCTGACATCTGTTCTTATCCTTCCCTTTTTCCAACTTTAAGAAATTGTTCTAAATAACATGTGTTTTATTATTCTGAAAGAGAAGTGAGAGGAGGATCAGTCATGGTAATCTCTGCTTGATCTTCTGTAGCTTTTGGTGATTTTAGCAATTTTGGTGATCTTCTGTAGCTTTTGGTGATTTAACTTCCAGAAATTGTACTCTGCTATCATAAACACACTTCTCTAAATAAAAAGGTATGCTCAGGGCTTTCTTTCTTTTTTAGATGTTGTTGCTGTTATGAAAGCATGAACTGCATAACTGATGGGCAGATTTCCAAAATGTATGAATGCTTAGCAAGGTTAACATTCCAGAGAAATAACAATATGAAGCACATCTTGCTTCTGGTTAACATAGCAGTTGTCAAGGGTTGGGTCTTCTCTCCATCCCAGGTTACTGTAACAATTTCCTGTATTTCTGGGAGATTTGCACATACCATCTTTTAAGCTGTTTTTTCTGTTACTGTATCTGATTAGATATGGACTTGTGTTTGAATACTTGTGCTGAAATTTCACCCAAAGAATAGGGATGTTTCAATCTGAGTCCTTCCCTGGTCTGTTATGCCCAGTCCTTGGGCATCTAGGTCCAGGTACCTGTCTCTGATCATGTACTCTCAGTGTAATTTGTCTACCATAATATTACGCTTTGCCAGGGAGATAGCTTCATGAAATGCTGCAAGAATGACATGCTTTCTTTCTGTTATGGGCAGAACACCTAACCCTGTTTCCGGTCACACAGTTAATGTACTTTGGGCTGCCTAACAACAGAATCACAGCTGTAAGAGAGCCACAGAAGTATCTGTGTTTCACCTGCTGTACTATTAAATACAACTACTACTAAGTACACTATGTGTGAATGCTATTAATAGTTAGTAAGAAATTTAATACTAAGCTCTGATGCACAGTGAAGCAAAGCAAATGTTTTCTTCCTCCCCTCCACAAAACCAAAGCTGGCTATCTGGAGACTTCTGAAATGAGCCGGTACTAGGGATCTCCTTGAACAAAAATTAAACGTGGGGTAACTAATAAAGTCTATTTAAGTTTGGAATGTTATATTGTTTGTTTCCCAGCATAGTAAGCCGCAGTACTTACTCCATTAGAGAGTACTGAAATCACTTGACTGTTACTGACTTGCAATAAATTCACATCACAAGCACACTTCTAGTCTTGCTGTAAACACGTAGCTGACACTGTACCTGCAAAAACAGCCACTTTCACACCTGAAAAGGTCAACCATAGCTTTATTTTTAAACTAGTGTCTGAGATTGACATGTAACTTACACCCACCCCTGATGGGGGGAGCTTGTATTACTCATTCCTGGTGTATGAAAAGTAGCCAGGTTACAGAAGAGTTGAGTCAGCACAGTTCCACAGAAGCTGAGCTTTTTACTACTGTGGCTTTTGTCACTGCTCATCACCTTGAGCATCTGCTTTGTGGTGGTTCCAATGGATGGCTGGATGCAAACGAGTCTACTCAGAGCTGAACTGTGCCAGAAATCCTCCAGAGCTCGCTCAGTTGAGTTAACCAGGTGCCAGTTGTAGAAAAAGAGCTGACATGCATAGCCTGGGGTAGGCAGTTCCTGCGTTGGCATGTGTGTCCCCTGAACGTTGTCCTCTGAACAAAGAATAATTGGACTAAGATGGAAGAGAGGTGTCTGAGGTGGTAGCTGGAGAGTGCTGGCTGACTGTTCTCTTATGCAACTAGATGTATGAGATAGTGGAAGGTTGGGAGAAAGAAACAGATGTAAGGAGGGAAGATACGCTGTATGTAGGCATTGGATCCAGTTTTCAAGGGTTGGGTCCTCTCTATGCTCCAGGTTACTTAATTTCCTGAATTATAGGAGATTCAGTCAGGGCTGTAGGACACCAGTACACCATCCTTGACCCAGGAATGCTGCCCACTGTAATTCTCTGGAGGCTGGAAGGATATTTTGGAGGAAAAAAAACCCCCAACCAAACCCCTCTTGTGTGCTCGTTTTATGCTTTTTCTGGGCTATTTGCTGTTGGTTGCTGTAGAGGACAGGTACTAAGTCAAAGAAAGACTTGTTCTGACTTGCGTTGTTCAGACTCAGTGTGTTAAACACTTAGCAGGCTTCGGAAAGGAGTGAGACTCCCAGGAGTTCTACTGCCTTACTCAAAGACATCTCTTGTAGTAGGCTGGCTATATGCAGGTACAACGTCAGGGGCTCCTTTTGTATCTTGCTGCAGTTAACACCTGCTGGGCTTTTATCCTCTGAAGTGCTGAGTGCGTTTTATCTAGGGATAAGTAATCCCTGTACTTCAGGCATCTAAAATAAAGTAGGTGACTGTAGGTGCTACAAAAGACCGAAACCTTGGCCACAAGAAGGAAGTGAATTCAGTCTGTGTTTTCTTTCCCAATACTACGTTCCTCTTTTTTTGGGGGGGTTTCAAAATTATTCAGATGATACGTAACACAGTGCCTGCATTTTATATATGGATGCGTGTATAGGCACATATGTGACTTTGGTGGGTGGTGAGGTGCAGAATAAAATAATACTGAACTACATAATTTTGCAATTGCTTCTCAGTAACATTCAACACCCACTTGGAATAGTGTAAAACCCAAAAACTGAGATAAATGAAGAACAAAACATGAAATGAGAAGAGCAGCCTGCCAAGTGGGGCTCAGTTACGCTCTTAGGCATAGTGACTACTGTAGATAATGACCTTTCAGAAGCTATTTTGAAAGGAACCAGCGTTTTGGTTAGTAAATGCAAGCAGGAAGATTTGCAGTGTTAGGCTACCATATAGAGGAGCAAAGAATTCAGTGCTATTTATATTCTTTTTAATTTGTGAATTTTAAAGTGCTTTGCATCATTTAAGTCCAAGTATTGCCAGATGTTCAACTGCCTGTGCACTCACTAGGATGTGAGGTCAGTTAGGACATAATGAGATGGTGACCTCATAAGGTTTACCCTATCCTTGTTCTTCAGAAGAATTTTTACTGAAACACAATTGTGTTACTTTAGTCTTCATCTTCTCCCGTATTTGTTAAAAAGGCTGCTATCTAAGCAGAGAAAATCTGTACAGGTAAGTATGAAACAAAGGAGAATGGTTATTAAAGGGCATTGTCTTGGACACCAGTATAGGCTGGATTAGCATAGTCGTGTTGTGATTAATGGCCTTATCAAAGCTCAGAAAAATTCCAGGCCTTACACAAAGCAATGCAATATCCGCTACCACCACAGACCTTAATAACAAGGCAAAGCATGAAACAGTGTTTGATGTCATTAATAAAATCTATCATGGGATGCAGCAAAGTATTTGCAACTGCATCAGTCCTTGAGGAAAAAGCAGATAAGATGGCTGTGGTAGAATAGATAATACATTAAAGAAAAATTAACATATCTTTGGGGATCTTTTTAGCAGGAGGTGAAGGGAAGCTTATCTTCATGAGGGGAAACTGCAGTTGTCTGTAAACATGGAGACCATCATGGTTAGAAATCTACAATCTTAAAGCAAACGTTCTTATGATAGACGCCCTTACAGGTGCCTGTGTGTTTTATGTACCCAGTGCTAACTGTTCAAATAGCAGTTTCAGCTGCATTTGTGTTTTTACTTTTGCATTGGCAAGTGACTCCACAATAAAGAATGTACTCGCTATTTTCCTATTTCAGCTAATATCCTATAGTAATGAAAATGCGATAAGTCTTCAGGTCCTTAGTTCTAGTTTTAGCTAAACCGTACTATAAAAATTCTTAAACTTTCAGAACTGTATTCTTGTCTTGCCTAAATAGTTGACTGGTTTTGCCCTCCTTGAGTACTAAAATCTGCAAGTTTTGTGGCCTGTTCATTCTGTGTTGGCTTCTTCCCTTTTAAAGATGGGCATGCTTTTGTTATTACATAATTGCACGTACCTGTGAAATAAGAAACAATAGGTGTACTGATCAAGTCATGCAAGTCACGAGGCACAAGTGTTCAACATGACATCTTGGAATAGCCTAAGATCTTCTCAGGCAGGAGGCTAATTTTAGGATCCTGCTGCTATAATCACCTGATAAGTTGTGCCTGAACTTGAAGAGAAAGAAGTCAATACTGCCATTGTCATCAAATGAATATATATATGGCATTGAGACAGAAGCACACCTTTCAGTCACTTGAAATCTGGCACAAAGTAGAGAAGCAGAGATGGTAGAAAAGGCACAGTGGTTGTCTTGCAAAAGCAGACAGTGCAAAGTTGACAGAAGCAGGAAAGTCTACGTTATGTGCCTACAGATTTTTAACCCCTGACACTGGTGTGAAATACTGAGCATGAAAAAATTCCAGTGTTTTCTGTGAGGCGTTCCTGCTGTTGCCCAAGTCCTTAGTAATCTGACCACCATCCGTGTTACTGCCGCTGATAATCATGGTCACCATGCATACAGTGTCGTTGTCTTGAAGGAAGGAATCCACTCACCTCAGTTTTTCTAATAGTACAGGTACGATCAAGTCCTCTGCTGGTTCAGGAAGTGTGTATTTTTGAGACCAGATATTCTTGTAAGAATCCAGTCTGCTTGGTCTCATGGCTTTGGGTATTGATGAGATCATCTTGATCGTGTTCAGAGGAAGGGCAGAGGTCTATTTCCAGTGTTTCTTCAGTCAGCAAATTGGTGGGATTCTGTCCTTCCTAACACTGTAAACTGGCACTTAAACTCCAGTTCTTATCTTCTTAATGAGGAGATATTTTCATTGCTGTAACTGAATGACTTAAAATAATTGAGAGCTCACTGGGCACATGGCCAAAGCTCTGAGCTAGAAAAATCAGATAATTTATAGATTTTTCTCCTTATTCAGCCTACTTGAACCACCTACTGATGCAAGGCCTGGAGGTCACAGTTTGTCATAAAGCTGAATGTGAGATTATTGGAAATGAATCTCATCAAGTTGGCTTAGATTCATGTAAAACTGTGGTATATTCCCTTACTCCAGCTAAGCCCATCTTTCTGCAGAGCTTTCTAAGCTTGTCTTTCTTTTCTCCACTTTCTATTTTTATCACTCTGAACCATCCGGTTGCAGAGGACTTGCGTAAGGAGTACGCAATGAGTTGCATTCTGAGCAAGAAGCCTCACAACAAATTGGTAGCAGTCAAGCGTGCTCTATCAGGATGTGGACTACATCTGTTGCTTGCTTCCTGAAACATTTCTTCAGCTGGGATCTCTTCCCTGACTTCCGAGTTGTGTTCCAGGGGAGGGGAAAAAAAAAAAACCAACCCAAACAACAAAACCCCACAGAAAACCAAACCAAATGCTTCTAGATCCTGAGGAATGCATATTAACTGCCTGTGATAGGGCTTATTTCACAGCAGATCTGAAGGAGAAACATCTGTGATAGTAACTGTGTTCCTCTGAGGCAGTGGAGTTATGCACCTCCGTTCTTCTGGCTTGAAGAGATCTCTGCAGCTGGGTTCTAGCTGGAGTGAGGAACGATACCAAGGTTGCTTCAACTCTTGGACTGTTAACATTAACACAAGAAGGAGCAGAAGATGGGAGCTGTGTGCTGACCTGAAAATGAAATGTGTAGATGTTCTCACTCGATTTGCTTACTCTGCCACAAGTGTGGTTTTAATGCTTTTTTTTTAAAGTATGGCACTGGTCTTGGGCACTGTTGAACATAGTGTATGTTCCCATCAGCGTAATTCTAGGTCATTCTATTCCAGTTCTTCTGATTATTTTTCAGGAGGTTATTAAAAACCAGATTCTGAAAGGAAAACACACCTGCTAGGCAAAGACAGATTATTCAGATGTCAGGAGAGAACCTCCTCCATATGTACTGTAACAAAAGCAAAGAATCTTAAAATAGACTTCTGTGACATGCATAATAATTG
>NW_010254809.1:0-3473 GCF_000690775.1 Eurypyga helias | reverse complement strand
AGGAATGTACCTAA
Organism: Eurypyga helias; assembly: GCF_000690775.1. Classification (NCBI taxonomy): domain Eukaryota; kingdom Metazoa; phylum Chordata; class Aves; order Eurypygiformes; family Eurypygidae; genus Eurypyga; species Eurypyga helias. The sequence goes on along the minus strand of NW_010254809.1, from coordinate 3,459 downwards.
GGAACCACCTGTCTGATAGCTCTAGATGAAGGAATGGTATATCAAAGTGCTTCAATTACAGCTTGAAGAGTATAATCTGTGTCAGTCAGATCGAGAACATATTATGCACCCTATTTCCCACCATCTGCCCAACAGTCAGTTGAACTTAATCTGCAAGTGATAAAAAAGCAGCCTTCAGTAACTTGAGAACCTGACATTTATCACATTTAATATCTACTGAAGAAAATGTCTGTTGATAAAAGGGTGCTGAGTCTAGCACTAAAATAATAATGGAGAAGTTCCTTGGGTTTCTGTCTTTCATTTTTATATAAAACCATCAATGAAATGCTATAATTTTGCTTGACAATGTGTAATTGTCTTTTAATAATTGGCTGCTAAGTAGTAATTTCTTTACATTTACTAGTTTCAAAGGCAAAATCTTTCATAAGACTTGCTCAGCCTGCAGAAAGTGAAACTCTTTCATTGCCTGAAACTGTAGATGAATCTTACGTGCATCTTGTGATCACCACAGTGAATTCATTGTGTGTTGCCTGATGATGGATGAAAGTGCATGCATAGACTTCAGTCATGACCATAGCATAATGTCAAAACCTAGGTAGTCCTGCTGATTAATTTGGAGTGGGAGGAAAGGATAAGGGAGGAGCCAATGTTGATTTTATAATTGTCAGCTATGGATATCTTATGAAGAGTCGAACTTGCCTGAAACCTTCTATGTGATGGCTCTTGAGGATAGAAGTCTTCAGAAAGCAGAGGCATGTTCTGTCTCTTGACTTTGTAAAGACTGGTGTGGTAACATCCTCTTTGTGACAAAACCCAGGTATATACATTGATCTGGAGTCTGAATGCTAGTACAGAGTAACTAAAGGCATTGGCAGGAGAGATGTGTTGATGGGGCAACATATGTAGATTTGATTCATCAAGCACTGGAAGCTGGATGAATGAGGCACCTGTTCATCTCCCTCGTGCGAAGCGCCCAGTGTGCTGACATGCTTCTCCTGCAATGGAACAGATGTATAACACTGTAGTATACTTACATCGTTAATGCCATCCTGGGCTTAACTGAGAGTTTGTTTTGTTTTGGATTTTTTTTTCCCCACCTTATTTCAGAGGATAAATCCCAAATACTTTCTGTAAGCTAGCTTTTCTTTGGCAGCTTCACAAATGAAAACTAAGTCTTGATGGCTAGGATCAGATTCCCTTAGATACATAAGCATGAAATCAGATCCTAGGAGGCAGGGAAGTCATGCTGTTCTATCCATCATTGTGTGCAAGGAAGGTATTTCAAGGACTATCTCTATTAAAATTTACAGAAGAAAAGTCAATTTTTTTGCTAAATTCTTAGTAAGATAACAACACTCAACCAGTCAAACCCTGAAATTATTTTAATGAGAACTTTGTTGACAATGAGCAAAAATTCCACATCGTGATCAGTGCATTTACGAGTCATTCACCAAGACCCAGGGATGTGCTTCTACTGATGCTGGATCCAACTGCAAACACTGCTATGAGCTTCAAGCTGTTAGGAGGCCAGGAACCCAAGATTTTCATGGGACTATTTATTTTTTCTTGAAAAACACCTGGACTTTCTTAATGAGATTAATTTTTAGAGCATAATATTGAGGACACCTTAGCTACATTACAAGCAATTGATTCTACTGGGAAAATTTTAAAACATAGTATAAGTTGTTGACTTTGAGCAATCTAAAATTTTCTTCTTAAAAATATTATTATGTTCTTGCTAACTGTTTGGAGCCTCGTAATATTAGAATCATAGAATAGTTTGGGTTGGAAGGGACCTTAAAGACCATCCAGTTCCAACCCCCCTGCCATGGGCAGGGACACCTTCCACTAGACCAGGTTGCTGAACCCCTTGTCCAACCTGGCCTTGGACACTCCCAGGGATGGGGCATGCACAGCTTCTCTGGGCAACCTTTTCCAGGGCCTCACTGCCCTCTCCGGGAAGCATTCCTTCCTAATACCTCATCTAAACCTCCCTTCTTTCAATTTAAACCCGTTCCCCCTTGTCCTGTTGTTACAAGCCCTTGTAAAAAGTCCCCCCTCAGCTTCCTTGTAGCCCCTTCAGGTACTGGAAGGGGCTATAAGGTCTCCCCGGAGCCTTCTCCAGGCTGAACAAGCCCAATTCTCGCAGCCTTTCATCATAGGAGCGGTGCTCCAGCCCTCTGAGCATCTCCATGGCCTCCTCTGGACTCACTCCAACCGGTCGATATCCTTCTGATGTTGTGGGTTCCACAGCTGGACGCAGCACTCCAGGTGGGGTCGCACAGGGGCAGAATCACCTCCCTCGACCTGCTGGCCACACTTTTGATCCAGCCCAGGATATGGTTGGCTCTCTGGGCAGGCAGTGCACGCTGCCGGTTCATGTTCAGCTTTTCGTCTACCAGTACCCTAAGTCATTCTTTTCAGGTGACTAATACTGACTAATGCTTCACCAGCTCTCAGTATTCAAGTAAACTTTGTGGCTAATTTAGATTTGTTCTTCTCCTGCCTAGAACTGCACATGCAGTGGTGAAAAGACATCTGCAAAGTTAATAAAAATTCTGATAAAAAGGGTGGCTTTCAGCAGCTCATGTTAAAATGTCCCAAAGGGCTCATCAAACTTCAGCTGTTAAGCTATGGTACCTGAAAATTCTTACTTTGTTTTAGGCTGAAATCATAAAGCAACCTGTCTCTGTTGGATCTGAGGGAGAACTAACATGCAGTAATAGGCCAAGCTTTCCATATGTGCTGGCAGTGCTGAAGTGATCTAAATGCACGTGAATGCACATGCAAGTACCCAGAGTCTGAGCTGTGGGTCTCTGAGCGTGCCATGTTAGCTGGAGCTACTGAAGCCTTCCCTGCACAACAAGAAAACTTCTCTTACGACAGACTGGAAAAAAGTATAATTTTTTTTTTTTTTGGTGAACCTGAGATTCTTATTAACAGTTGTTTTGCCTATGATGCCTGTCAAAAACGAACTGTAGAGGGAAGGGGAGGGAGGGAGTGAGTCTTAAAATCAATATTGAGAGCAATCTAACTTGACTGAAATCTAATTTGAGTGATGTTGATTTTCCTATTTCTTTTAAATAAGAAGGGTAAAGTTTCTGTTGCAAGTAGAGAAAACTAAGTTGAGCTATGCTGATTTGTCAGCTTGGGTCAGTCGAACTGTGTGTATAAAATCAGTTCAAGGAACAAAGAGTTGGGATACTCTGTATCCTTTGGCCCTGTGCTACAGCATACATGGGCACTCAAAATGCAAATATTCTTTGTTGTAAGCAAGTAAAAACCAGTGCTTTGTTTCCTGAAAGTGTAGAATATCAAATAAAACAAAAGGTAGGATAATCTACTTTTTCTTTTGTGTAAGTAACTTGGATGTAGTCATATTGTTTCCTGTTCTAATTCCTTGCAAGTTTTTTAAAACTTTTTGCTAGCTTGTTTGAGGAGTAATAGGCATGGGGGGGT
>NW_010254808.1:0-4985 GCF_000690775.1 Eurypyga helias | reverse complement strand
CTTCCACTCTGTAAATCTGTGAATCTGTGTGACATGTTGAAGGCCAGTGCTGTGGAAGTCCTGGAAATTTTGTAACTCCAGGCACAAGGAAATTGTGTACTTTGGGTGTGACGAATGTTCTGGGGCCGTTTGACAAAACATATATATATGGTTGAGCATGGCCTCAAAGGTTTATTGACATATGCTAGTTAGCCCCAAGCGCTGATTACCACCTCCCCTCCTGCCAGCCACCAGCTGCATGCAGCTGTGTGGGAGAGAGGATCATCCCACACTTCCTCACTCTCCTTACAAAGTGCATGTGGTTTGTTTCCTCTGGCTGTGGTACGCTCAGAGCCCTGTCTGTATCTGCAGATGCTGGAGGAGACACTGAGCCCTATGTGGAATGAGCTACTTCTGTTTGACCAGCTCATTATTGATGGGAAAAAAGAAGAGTTGAAAACAGAGACCCCCATCATTATAATCAATCTTTTCAGCCACAATAAATTTGTAAGTATGGCTGTGCTGCCCTCCTGCTGTCGTTTCCAGGACAGGGAAGGCAGAGGAGCTCTGTGGGTGCTGCGAGTGGGCACTTAAGAGCCACATCTTTGTTTTCCATGACTCAGCTTGATTCTGGTGAGTTCTGGGGCTGTGGCTGGGTTGAATACTTTCTGCAAACTTCTGCTGTGAGCTGAGGTGAAGCTGCTGACTGCAGCGTGCAGATGGCTCAGAGATGCCCTGAGCCAGGGCCTGAAGAGTGCTCAGTGGATCTGGGATCTCCCCTCTTTGGAGAAGCACTATGCCTCTCCCAGCTGCCTGCTTCCCTTCCTTGACAGACTCACATTTCAGAGATGAGCAGGAACGAGGTAGCTCTTAGGACTGTTCCTTCCCCTCTGTCCTCCAGGTGTCATCTTCCATCCCTTCTCAGTTCTCCCTTTTCTCTCTTCATTAGCACTCTGAAGTCACACTCAGTTCCGGGGGCCTCTCTGTTACCATGAGGGGAATGGCATAACTTGCACCCATTTCTTGGGTCTCAGTACTAGATGGACACTGACAAACTGGAGTGAGTCCAGAGGAAGCCACTGAGCTGGTTGGGGTTGGAGCACAGGACAAAGTGAAGAGAGGTGCGGAGCTGGGTGGATTCAGCCTGGAGAAGATGAGGCAAAGGCAAGGCAGTGTCTCGTTGCTGCCTGCAGCTGTTTGATGAGAAGGTAGAAAAGGTGGAGTCAGACTTTCCTTGGAGGTACCCAGGGGCAGGATGACAGGCAATGGACACAAGTTGGAACAAGACAAAACTCCAACTTGATTTAAAGAACAATTTTCACCCAGAGGAATTTCAGATACTGGGCCTGGTGGTCAGAGAGCTTGTGGAATCTCCAACCTTGGAGACATTCAAACCCTGGCTGGAGGAGACTGAGCAACCTGATCTAGCTTTGATGTCCTCTGGTGCATGGTCCCTGGCTGTTTACCCAGTTCTGCTTGGAGATGGAGTGGGAGTTAAGATGAGCTGCTGCAGGCATGTCTCATCTGCACCTAGCTTCAGATGGAGCACAGGAAATGAAAGCAGAGGATAGCAAGGGTGGAAGAGCAGTCTTGTGCTGTCCCAGATTGCCTGGAATTAGTGGTGGTCTGTTCTCTGAGGTGGTGGGATAAAACAGGGATGCGTTGACCCATTCCCCCCTTTTCTGCAGGGCTCCCCAGAGTTCCTTGGCCAGGCCTTTGCCATCCCACAGGTGAAGCTGGTTGATGAGCTGTACTCCAAACCTGCTCTGCAGTTCTTCGATTTCTACAAAGGCACCAAAGCAGTGGGAGAACTCATTGCCACTTTTGAGCTGATTGAGCTGGATTACAGTGGCTATTTGGAGGTAACAGGCTTGTAGAAAACTGCATGTGGTTTCCAGCTCTCTGGGGAGAGCCATGTGGGTGTGGAACTGGTTGCATGGGGCCCACTAGAGAATTTCCTGTTAAAAGCCATATCTGGCTTTCAGCTGAAGGGAGGCTGCTAGGGCTGAGCCTGTGAGCACAAGTCAGGAGGGAGGGAGAGGGGGCATGGCATGGGGTAGAAATGGCTTTCATTGCTTGGTGTGCCCTGGCTCCATCTATTCAGCCATCAGTGCCTGAGGACGTGGAGCCCAAGAAGCCCGACTACCTGGGAGACCCCTGTGCTGGACGGTTCATCATCCCAGAGGGCATCCGCCCGGTGCTGAAGGAGTTTCGCATAGAGGTGGGCTGCCTTCTACTGGGCTGGCTCCCCACCAGGCTGCCCCAAGCAGACAGTACAGCTGGTCTGTGCCGATGGCAGGCCTTGGGGAGGGACTTCAGATGTGCCTCTGAGGCCTTTGGATGTGCTTGACGTGAGGGAGAAACTGTCTTGTCAGTTTAACAGCTGTTGGGTGGCTGGGTTGGGAGAGTGGCTTCATGTCTCCTGTGGGGTCTGTGTCACTTGGGGTGAGGGGGGTGGCAGCACTGGGCAGGGTTGCAGGCAGCATGGCTGTGCCATACGTGACATGTCTTGAGCAGACCAGCGGCTTCATGTTGTGCTTCAGATCCTGTTCTGGGGCCTGCGGGACCTGAAGCGGGTGAACTTGTTTGAGGTGGATGAGCCCCAGGTGATCATTGAATGCGCTGGCAAGAAGGTGGAGTCAGAAGTGATCACGGCCTACAAAGAGAACCCCAACTTCACTGAGCTGGTCAAATACATGGACGTGGTGAGTGGGAAGGGGGGTCCTGCCTTGCGATGATGCACTGTGATGGTCCTGCACCCATGTCTGCATCAGCCAAGGTAACAGCAGGGTTGCTCCTCCTGGGGTTTTGTTCTCCCATGGCCACATGGTTCAGCTGCAGGTCAAAACTTCTGTGAAAATTGCCCACCAAGAGCAGTCTCAGCCGTTGCCTGTCAGTGCAAGGTTTTTGGTTTTGGGCAGAGCTGCAAAGCACCATCAGACCTCCCTATGTGTGGTGGGGCGGCCACAGGTACTGCCCTTGCCCCTGTGAACTCCAAGTACGGTTCTTTTGCAGGAGCTCCCAGAGCAGGTCTATCTGCACCCTCCCCTCAGCATCTTTGTGGTGGAAAAGCGAGCGTTTGGGCGCAGTGTGCTAGTGGGTACCCATGTTGTGTCCAATGTGATGAAATTCTCTCCCCGAGAGCTGGATGAGGAACCAGAAGACATGCCCAAAGGTGAGCTGCTTGGCAATGTTCCTGTGGAGGCAGCGGGCATGTTTCACCAGTGGCAGAGATCCCTGGCCCTTCCTCTCCCTCCTTGTCAGGCAGCAAAGTCCTCTCCTGAGACCCAGCAGATGCCCAGCAAAAGCATAGTGTGGGGCAGGTTAGGGTTGGAGGCAGGTTGTGATTCTGCTCTGTAGCACTTGGCTCCAGACTGGTGTTGGTGAAGAAGCAGCAGCCAACTGATGGAGTGCCATGTAAGGGCTGGCATCCCTCTTTGAGGATGGCAAAGGACAATTTACAGACTGTTTTCTCCAAGGTTAGTTTTAACATTTGCCTCCGCACCGTAACAGCAGGACTGTTCATCTGTGGATATGGCATCTCCCTGGGATCTCTTTCCCAGGCACTTTTTGCATTGCATTTGTAGAAACTAGAGGAAGGAGAATGGCTCATAAAGATGTCTTAATGCAACAGAACATTTAGCTGGGGCTAGCTGCCAGGCAGTAACTTGTCCCTGGGGGAAGTTTGTGTCTAGAATCAGAGGGGAAGGACTACTGTATTGTACAGCTCTGTGTAGCCAGGCTGGAGAGCTGTCCCCAGTGAGACCTTCGTCAAGCTGGAGCTGGGAGCTGGTCTACTAAGACCAAACGTTGAAAGGTTTACGCTTGTCTCACGTTGTTGGGTCAAGGTTTGTTCATTGGTCTCACTAAATAACTCTGTGATAGCAACAGTCAGAGCTTCTGATCTGAAAGTGTGTAAATAAATACAGCATGAAGGGGAAGAAGCAAAGGATTGATCTGTGGTCATCTCTGAGTAGGGAAGGTGTATCTCATAAATCTGAATTCCTGGGAGTCAACAGGAAGCATGTTGGTGATGCTGGGCATCTCAGCATTGTACCTGGGTTTCCAATAATATTTTTGCATGATCTGTTACCAAAAGCTTTAAAAGCCATTACACTACAGTGAGGTAACAGGGAGAGTTTTCCTGTGGGATAACAAGTGGCCAAAAAGTAGGAAGCAGTAGGCAGAAATAAATACATGGAAACATGAAGCTCTTTCTCTTCATTTCAGCTCGGAAAGTCTCATCCCAGCGTCTTCCCTCTCAAACTGTGGTAAACATTGGCTTAGCAGCTGGTGACCCAGGTCCCAGCACTCACCCCCTGAGTCTTGTGAAGGTGAGTGATGTGTTGGGCCCAGCAAATTTTGAAATTTGGAAAGCCAAACTGAAGGTTGCAGATGGAAAAAAAAAGTTTAGAAAAGTTCAGAGTTTGGTTTCAACCACCAGTTTTTGCTCTGGACCCTAACACTCATCTCCCCTGCCTGTTCATCAGCATTGATCTCTAAGGTCTTTTCCAACCTAGTGATTCTATGATTCTATGATTGCTGTGTGTCTGGCCTTTGGCACAGGGAGGAGAGCTGTGTTGCATTGCACCTTGAAAACTGCTTCTTTTGTAGCAAAGCACAAACCTGGGGCTACAGGTACCTTTGCACCTCCTGTGCTCTGCCTGAAAGCTGAGCCTCTGCCAGAGGCTCCCAGGGCACTAGAGCAGGGTGCATGGGTGTCCTGGGTGGTCATGTCCTCTCTCTCAACCCATTTACCTGTTCTTTTAAGGCGCCTTTGAAGAAAATTCCTATCAAAAAGCTTGTGAAGAAGGAGGATGAATATGAAGAGGAAAAACCAGAGCTGGAAGAACTGGATTGGTGGTCCAAGTACTATGAGTCCCTGAAGGAGCTGTATAATCAGGTAATCTTTTGTAACAGCTGCCAGCATAGGGAAAATTGGCTGCACTGGCTTGAGTAACGTGTTTTCAACAGCAGAGTGTTGTAGAATCATAGAATGGTTGGGG
>NW_010254807.1:0-3360 GCF_000690775.1 Eurypyga helias | reverse complement strand
ACTCCATGAGGTTGGCAGTGGCTCCTCATTTTGTCCTGCCCCGTCTTGGGTGGCCCCAGGCCACCCCGATGTCCTTGCAGGCTGAGCTGTGAGGGTTTGTGTGGCCCTGAAGAGCTTGAGGTAGAGCAAGATAGCCGAGGGCTACACCTGATCTCTGGGACTTGCTGCATGGTTGTAGGGAGGTGTTTCCCCCCAGCCTGGGAGCACGCTGTCTTGTTTCAGCTCCGTCTCTGCAGGATTGCAGGTTTAAATTGAAAACAGGGAGGTTTAGATTAGATATCAGGAAGAAGTTCTTCATGGAGAGTGTGGTGAGGCACTGGAACAGGTTGCCCAGAGATGTTGTGGATGCCCCATCCCTGGAAATGTTCAAGGCCAGGCTGGATGTGGCTTTGAGCAACCTGGTCTAGTGGAAGGTGTCCCTGCCCATGGCAGGGGGGGGAACTAGATGATCTTTAAGGGCCCTTCCAAACCAAACCATTCCATGATTCTATGATTGATTGAGAATAGGCTGGGCTAGGGAGGTCGGGCAGGACACAGCTCACAACCTTTCTGTGGGGGTTTGGATGGAAGATGTTGGTTTGAGGGTGTTGGGGTCAGTGTTGAATCAGTTCTTGAGGGGGGGAGAAGTGACCCTTCCTTGAGGACGGAACCCTCATGACACAGGTTCATTTATTCTTGAGGGAAGAGCATTACTGGTTGCTGAGACAGGTGGCCTTAGGTGACACCAGAGGTGGCAGTGACCCCATGGCACCCTGGGATACAGCCCATTGGGTCTGGATGTCCCTGGGCAGGGGCTAGGCTGGAGCAGGACCACCCATAGGGACCCCCTTTGTACATAATGTCCTTACCTGCTCCTTGTAGCGCAGCAAGATCCTGTCAAGAAGGGGAGCCTTGGCATCATGCCTTGAAGAAAAGGTACCAGGAGGGGACACATGGCTGGGGGTTTTGAGGCCCTCTTCCCAGCAGGGTCATAGCCACCTCTCATCAGGAAATCCTCAGGCAGAGCCCACATGATCTGAGCATCTCTTGGCCCTCTGTCAGGATAGAGATGGACATGGGGGTGTGAGAGGCCTGGTCTGGCAATGAGGGTGGCAGAAGTGGGTGCTGGGGGTGTGACAGGGGTCACTCGGGTATGCTATGGAATAGGGATGCTGTCTGTCGAGTCCTCAACAGCTCTTCTGGCTTCCTCCTGGCTGGCAATGAGAAGCTGCTTTTTGACAGGTCTTTTATGGGCTGTTTGGGATCTTCTGCCTCATTATCTGGTCTCATAAATCTTTGCCAAGAGTCCTGCCATTATCCGTCTCTGGGTGTTTTATGGCTTCAGCTCTGTTCTTCATCTTCATGTCACCTTATCTTTAGCTTTGTTCTTCTTTGTTATCTTCAGTTTGTTCTTCATCTTCCCGCTGTCTGGCCTTTTGATGAAACCAGGCACATGTCTCTGTGTCAATTTAAGCTGATTCCTTTAATCCATCCTCTGCTGGTTCTATTCATCCATGTACAGACTTCTCTGGTCATATGGGCATTATTGTTTCTTACAAATCCACCTGGCAGCTGATTTGGTAAATTCAGACCTTCCTCCTTGAAGTGTCAGTGGGGACATCTCTGGGCAGCTCCTCACTGTGGCTCCGGGCACTGTCCCCCTTCCTGAGCCGTGAGGGATCCTACCTGCTCAGTAGCAACATAGGAATGAGTTTCTAATTCCCACTGCCACGCAGGAAGCAAGCGCTTCCCTGCCCCAATCCCAGGGGCATGAAAGAAATGAGGTTGGGGTTTTCTTTGGGCATTTCATCCTGGGCCAAGCGTATCCTTTAATTTGTTTGGAAAAGAGGAGAAAGAAAGAAGGTAATTATTTTCCTCCTTGTTTTGCTACCAGATATAAAGCCCTCTGTGGGTTTTTTTTTTTCTGGTTTGGGAGGAACAGAGCCCCACTATGCCTGGACAGGGGGATGAGGGAAACAGCTTAGCACTGTGCCGACTTCACGGAGTTTAGGCAGTGGTACGGGCTTAGAGCAGCCCTGACGACTTACAGGTTCGGGGTACGGTAACAGCCACCACAGCAGCAGCTTTAGGGATAAACAATTTATCTCTAAATAACGGTACAGTAATAAATACAGATCAGTAGTGCAATTATCCAGGTCATAATGACAGCAAATCCAGTAATTCACTAATACAGGGCTAGACTTCATATCTGAGAGTGCAAAGACTTCCATGACCATGGGTTTCAGGCAGGCTGGAAGCAGACCATGGCTTCTTCCCCGGACAAGCGACTCGGACCAGCAGCCCAGGCTTGGGGCCGAAAATCAGGCACAAATATGGGAAGAGGTGATGGAAAGAAGTAAGAAACTGCTCAAAAGAAGGAAAGGATGAAGGAAAATGTTCAATATTCCTGTAACGAGGGAGGAGACCACCCTAAAAAGCTGGAAGGCACTTTTTCCAAGGGCATGGAGTGACAGGACAAGGGGTAACGGATTTAAACGGAAAGAGGGAGGTTGAGATGGGACATCAGGAAGGAATTCTTCTCAGAGAGGGTGGGGAGCACTGAGACAGGTTGCCCAGAGAAGCTGTGGATGCCCCATCCCTGGAAGGGTCCAAGGCCAGGCTGGATGAGGCTTGGAGCAACCTGGTCTAGTGGAAGGTGTCCCTGCCCATGGCTGGGGGGGTGGGGCTGGGTGGGCTTTAAGGTCCCTTCCAACCCAAACCATCCTGTGATTCTAAAAGGGATTGCTACCAGCCACCCAACCCAAACCATCCTGTGATTATAAAGGGATTGCTACCAGCCAGCTTTGACTTTTTTTCTGAGCATGTTCCAGGGTTTGTGTGATCTGTGGTGTCACGGTGGACAGGTATTAATGTTTGTGGTGCCTGCTCCTTCCCCTGCTTCCACAGTCGAGGTAAGGCTGCGTGCTGCAAAAACTGTTCCAGCAGAGGTTAGGGGTAGGGGGCTTATTGGCAGCAATAATTGGGCAGTAGAGTTAAAATCCCAGCCAGATAGGGTAGTAAAGTAACAGATACACAGACAAACTGAGGTAGGGGAAGTATGGTTATACATAGCATCAATATCTGCAGAAGAACCTGAAGATCGTGCAGGAACACGCTGTTCCTGCCGCACACAGGTGTTGTCTCAGCATGTTTATCAGGCGCGTTATGAAATTATAAGCTCCCCAAAGAGAATTAAGGTGCTAAAGGGATTTCCTTCACACGCGAACCCCAGTCCTGGCTCAAGGACAGAATCTTGGATGTCTCCTGATCACCAGCTTTTCATTCCCTGCTGACTCTCCCTTGGGTCACCCCTAAGATGTTTAGTAAGGATGTGTGCTCATCATGATTTAGATGTTCCCATAAACAGTAGTGACAGGACAA
>NW_010254806.1:0-8078 GCF_000690775.1 Eurypyga helias | reverse complement strand
GTCCTTGTGCTTGGGATTGCCCCGTTAAACACACGCATCTGCACATCATCAAGGGGCGGTGGATTTTGATATGGCTACGAGAAGCCTCTCTCTCCCTCCTTACCACTAATGCCTGAAAGAGTTTTGCGAGTCGGGCTCGTACATCAAGGGGATAACAGATTTGGGCAATGCCATGTCACAGTACAACACGATGATTATCACTATAAGGAGCACCAAGTGGCAAAAACATCATCATGTTTCCCCGGCTTTGAAAGCCACTGCAGAACCGAACGCACGCACAGACAGTATGTACAAGACGCAAAATCCCCTCCCAGGAGTAAAACTGGGACAATTATGGAGAAGCACGAGCCGTGCACGGCTCACATTTTCTCTTTCAAGGTCCCAGTTGAGGCGCATTAACGGCAGAGAGACACTAAAGTAAAGTTTTGAACGGATCTGTCACAGAATATTTCACCAACACAAAAATTAGAAATGAAAATTAATCTTTTCTCTGATAAACTGGCAGGATGTGCAGGAAGGGCAGTGACGGAGGAAGAAGGGTCATTTGGACGGGACTGCCTATACCAGGAACAGAAAGCAGCAGCTGATCCACCTAAATAAAAGGAGGATTTGCTCAAAATGACTGGTTCAGGCCCAAAAAAGCAGCAAACTGAGCTGGGGGGTGGGAAAAGGCAAGATGCATGTTGATGCAGAGGTAAATGAGCTCCTTAGGGGCGATTTGAATAGCACATCCTGTCTGTAGCTACAGGAGCGACCAGAACCAGACTCAGCATTACACCAACACTGCAGGAGGAAACGGGAGATTAAAAGCCAGGAGAAACGAATCTTCATTTGCAGGCAAAACACCAGCCACCGTAATTACCAGCAGCAAATTATGAACCTCTAAAAGCAATACAATTTAAGATTTTACCGTAACATAATTGTACATTCTCCATGCAAAAGCCACACTTTGAAAAATTAGTAATAATATTTTTAAGAAGCTGCTTTGGGGCCAAAGAAGCAGCACAATATTACTTACTTGATGGTCTGGCCTTCTCTTGTAGCCTGAGAGCGGTGAGCAAGCAAGAACTCTCATGGCCAGGAAAAATGCGCAGACATGCTGCCTTGATTCAACAAAAATGCAGGATGAGGGAGCAAGAAAACGAAGATGTGGTTTGTCTGTGGCAAGGGAAATGCGAGAAGTTGGCCCAAGGACGTGCAAGTGGAGGGGGCATCCAGAAGCGGAGCAGTAATTGCAGTGGAGAAGGAAAACCAGGAGCTTTTGGAGAGCAGTAAAAGGAGATGTGTGGATCTGAGGACTGGAGAAAAGGGCACAATGTGCAGGTGGGAAGATACCCAAGGCACGAGCAGAAGGTGAAGAAAAAGGAGGAGGAGGTGCAGGTAGGATTTATTCCAGACAATTTAGGTGGAAATCAGCTGTTAGACCAAAAGGATCCCACTGTTTCCATAAGAGAAGAAGAACTTTGAAACTGAGGCCGCTATAGTACACGAGACATGGAGTTTCTCAACTAAGAGCTTGAAAAAACATGACAAACTAACAGACTTAATTTTGTATTTCAAAAAATAGTTTGAAAATAAACCCTTCTTTAAAATTCTCTCTTTTTACCTGGTACCAAGTCTTCCACAACAAACCCTTCCTTCAGATACCAGCATTCGTTGAAACTCAAAGCCAAATTCAGTTAGTATACGGAAAAATCAGGCAAAGTTAGACTTTAAAAACAACCACCGCGATCTCTGTCTCTCCCCAGCACCCACCATAAAAGCCATCAACCCTTGGGGGCATTGCTGGGGGAACGACTTTGGGAAGAAACCATCCGGAGCAGAGTGTTGAGGTGGACCCATGTAGCTGCTCCACCAGAGGAGCTGACAGTGAGGGACAGCCCGCCGCGTCCCCCAGTTCCTCAGGTTTGTTACACTGGGATGAATAATAAAATGAGCAAGCCCATGGCGGAGCAGAGCAGGCTGTCTTTGCCCAAAATATTCCCTGAAAACCAGCATTTCACAGGGAGGAGAAGTCGCTCTCAGCCTAACAATAGCCAGAACCTGGGTTATAACCAAAAACCACCAGTTCTAATAGCGCCTTTTTTAAAAGTATCAATTATTGCAACGACCCTTCTGCTTACACACAGGTTTAAGACTTTGTCTTGGCCTCCGAGAAGTTCCCTAGTACCATCTCCACCAGCTAACGTGGCTCATAACTGAAACACGGGTGTCAGCGCAGCCGATTCAGGAAGACTCGGTCTCGAGGGTACGGCACCATCCTCAGGTGCCACCCTCCTTCAGACGGGTGCTGGCACGCCAAATTATTTCCTACAAGACCAGGCTGACGCTCCACCCGTCCAGATAAACCGTGAAGAAGCAAGTTAGTGCCTGTGCCTACCTCCTGGTGTAGTTTTGGGGCACCTGCCTCTGCTTTCACTAAGCTCCAACGTACACAATAATGTTATAAAGCAGAGGGAAAGTTTGGCCTCGTTAGCAGGCATGACCATCCCTAATTAACAGGCCACGCTGCAAAAGAAGCAGCAAGTTTGCTCAGGTCTGATGTAAAGAGCTGTGTGCGTTTATTAACCTTTCTTACAGCTTATTTAGCTGCTTCATGGAAAACAATTCATTCAAACGGGGAATAAACATGAAGCCGCAGACTGCGGTAAGCTGTCGGCCGCTGGCGCGCGCTAACGTGATTACTAACACGATTTTACACTTTAAGTCAATAAACTCTGCGTAGAAGCGGCTAAACAAAGAGAGAAATTAAGCGACGAACACGCCACAGTCATAACACAGAGCCAACGTGGGAGCTCCCTCGGCTCTCGCGTCCCAACCAGCTGCATTCAAGGGACGGAAAGAATTACCTGGGTGTCACAGGGCGCCTCGTCTTCCAGTTGGGAACGGGGCTGCTGGAGGATAGTAAGACTGGAGACACCACATTCTTCTTCACTATCCTGTAGCGTGTCTTTATCACCTTGTTGGCTGGGGGGCTTCTTACGAAGTGTAAGTTGGCTCCTAGGAGAAAGCAAACGGAAGAAACGACTTGAAATTCAGGAGTGCATGGGACAGAAGGGACCTCACCAACGTGGGTCCTACACTCAACTCCACCTGCAAAAGGGGTAAAAGACCCACGAGGCTCATCAGGCATGGGACCACCATGGTTCATAGAATCACAGAATCACAGAATGGTTTGGGTTCGAAGGGACCTTAAAGACCATCCAATTCCAACCCCCCTGCCATGGGCAGGGACACCTTCCACTAGACCAGGTTGCTCCAAGCATCATCCAGCCTGGCCTTGAACACTTCCAGGGATGGGGCATCCACAGCTTCTCTGGGAAACCTGTCCCAGTGCCTCCCCACCCTCTCCAGGAAGAATTTCTTTCTGATACCTAATCTAAACCTCCCCTCTTTCAATTTAACCCTGTTACCCCTTGTCCTGTCACTAGAGGCCCTTGTAAAAAGTTCCCCCCAGCTTCCTTGTAGCCCCTTCAGGTACTGGAAGGTGCTATAAGGTGTCCCCAGAGCCTTCCCTTCTCCAGGCTGATGGCGGTTGATGGTAACACAAAAGCTCTGATGGGTTTGAAGATGTTTGGATTCACCAACAAAACTCTACCAGCTGAACAAAAACTTGATCCCCAACATCTACACCGGCCACAAATTCACACATTTAATCCTTCCCGTTTTCATCATATATTGCAGGATGATCTACACGCCAGTTGATTCTGCTGAATGTTTCATGCAATTAACAGTTATATGTTTGACTCGGGTTTTCCTCCACTTGATAGCTAGCAATTTTTTTCACGGCTTTAAGGAATGCATCTAATTGCCCGACTTTTATAACATACAGCTATAACTGCCCAGATAATTAAAGCTGACACTACATGCCGAGACGAAGTCTTCTGGTTTTATAACTGATTTAAAGGGCCGTCTGTTTTTCTTGGAGGTACTCTAATTAAAATTATTGCAAGGTTGAGAGGGGAAAAGCAGAATCATTATTTCCCCTGAAAATGTTGTACCCGTCCCTATGTTTGTCTCCATGAGGAAAGGAAGAATGAGGTGGTTTCCCAGGTAAACTGGTAATGTCAGGATGCTAGATCTGTGTCACAAGAATTAAAATTGGGAAATGCATTTTAGATCTCGTTCCCTAGAGCGGAGGAAGCAGCTTCCTGGCAGCAGTGGTAACAGCAATCCATGGCTTTGCAGCGCAGTATGGAGAATAATTTCCTACTTGTGCGTTCCCAAGCAAGCCGGAATCCTGCGCTGGGCTCAGGAGAGATCAGGCAGCCCGCAGCAAGAATTTCCGCTCCCAAACTCATCCAGAGTTACAACTTCTGATGGGGGCAGGAGGAGAAAAGCAGGCTGTGCCGCTCCTCGATACTACACCACAGGATAAACGATCACCGAGCAAGGAGCGCATGGAGGGAGTCACAGCTTTCCACGCCGCCCATAAAGCCTTGAGCATGCTCAGGACACCAGGCAAATAATCTCTTTTATATGGCTGCAATAAAATCTGGGAGGCGTTTGGCATGAACAACCCACCCAGCTCCACGTTGGCGTTGGGCTTGCCCACGCCGCAGCGTATGGGACCTCCAACCCCCGTGTGCCCCATGAAACCAGAACCTCGTGCCAAAGTGTTATTTTGAGAGAGACTCTTTCACATCCTTCCGATTCCTCTGTGGGACCCCCGCTTAATTAACGCCTCAAAATAATGCCTACACGCAAATCTAGTTTCTGCGGCGCCGCAGTAAGGGGCAGAGGTTGATGATGCTTTCAAGAGCAGCACGCCGCAGCTATAAAACCAGCAGTCCTACAAAGTATGGGAAGGTGCTTTAAGCCAACCGACAAAGGTTGAACAAGCCGAAAAGCCGGGAGGTTAACGCCAGGAACATAAGAAAGCTACTGGTAATTTGGAATACAGATTTAAAGACATTAAAACCAGCTGTTTGGTGGGCCCGTGTGAACCTCATGAGGTCCAATGAGGCAAAGGGAGAGGTCCTGAACCTTGGTCAGGGCAATCCTCAGTACGTTCTGGAGGATGAATGGATGGAGAGTAGCCCTGAGGGGAAGAACTTTGGGATACTGGTAGGTGACAAACAGAACATGAGCTGGCAATGTGTACACACAACCCAGAAATCCAACTATCTCCTGGGCTGAATCCAAAGTAGCGTGGCCACTAGGTCAAAGGAGGGGATTCTTTCCCTCTACTCCACTTCAGTGAGACTCCCCTGGATCACTGCATCCAGCTCTGGGGTCCCCAGTACAGGAAAGACATGGACCTGTTGGAGCAAGTCCAGAGGAGGCCACGGAGATGGTCTCAGGGCTGGAACAGCTCTGCTATGGGGACAGGGTGGGAGAGTTGGGGGTGTTCAGCCTGGAGAAGAGAAGGCTCTGGGAAGACCTTCTTGGCACCTTTCAATACTTGAAGGGGCTTATCAGAAAGTTGGAGAGAGACTTTTTATGAGGGTCTGTAGTGACAGGACAACAGGCAGTGGTTTTAAACTGAAAGAGATTTAGATCAGATGTAAGAAAGAAATTCTTTATGATGAGGATGGTGATGCACTGGAACATGTTGCCCAGAGAAGCTGTGGATGCCCCATCCCTGGAAGTGTCCAAGGCCAGGCTGGATGAGGCTTGGAGCAACCTGGTCTAGTGGAGGATGTCCCTGCCCATGGCAGGGGGGTTGGATTAGAGCATCACTAAAGGCCTCTTCCAACCCAAACCATTTGATGATTCAATGACCAGGAGAACTGCAGACACCCATTGCTTTAGAGCTGAGGAAAGAAGAGAAAAAAAAGTTGGAAAGCTAACAGGTTTTCACTGATGTTTCCCTGCCCTGGGACATTGGAACTAGATATCTTTAAGGTCCCTTCCAATGCAAACGATTCTATGATGTTTTGTGTCAGGCTAAATTCTTCAGGGATGTGACTGCACCACCACACAGATTTTTAAAGCCCTCTGCAAGGTTTGAGCGCTAATTACAATCATAATTGCTCTCAAACACCAGCAAAGTCAGAGCGTTTTGGCTCAGAGAAGTGTTTTCAGGATGGCAAAATGGGAATAAAAAGAGGAACATACAAACTCCTGCATGGCCCCACACACACGAGTTCCCAGCTACGGTGAGGGCTGGTGAGACCCTTCTGTCACCCATGAGACATGGACACATCCAGCCTCTCATGGGCACAGCATCAACCCCCTACCCAAAGCAGCATTTCCGCGACGGGGAAGGAATGAGAGTCGCAACCCCGCATCCTCCCCAAGCAGCAACAGCACGAGTTGACCCTTTCCCTGTGCCACTCTGACCTTACAAAATTAAGCTGGGAATTCATCGAACACATTATTTCTCCTTTTTTTTTTTTGCTGCTACGCAAGCTCTAACTGCCACTAATCAACCCAGAACCTCATCAAACTCCTTGCCTGTCATCGTCCCCCGCCTCACGCTCACACAAGAAATAGAGGTCCCGAATTGTTGCATCTTGCCGCCGTGTCCCCCCCCCCGGCCCCGCCATCCCTGCACAGACGGGCTGGCACCTGGTAAACTCTATTCCCCAGCGGTAATTGGATGGTGTATTCATGCCAGAGCTGCTCTTCTGAAAGTGCCTGCGTGCACGGCTCCAGCATTAACCACCTCCTGAAAGAGACTCTCCGAAGAGCTCAGTTTTCTATTATTACTTGCTAGCTGAGGGGTTTTGTGTAGATAATCATGTTATTTAGATAGGATGTTGGTTTAATTCCCTTCATTACAGGCTCCCAGGGTTGTAATTTTTTTTCTCCGCATGATGTATTCCCCGTGGCACATTTCACTCAAATCAAACACTTTACGCTTTTATTACAAACAATACCCCAGCGTCCCCCGTTATCAGCCCAGCGCACACATGCACACTCCTTGCAGAGATCCAGAGGTCAGTTCTAATGACTAATCGATCTCATTAGCTTTCCTAATTAAAAACTTTACTACCGCAATGGAAGACAAACTACAAAAAAACTGCTTGCATCATATTTGAATGGGATATGAACATCATTTATCAGCCAGGGCTCGCAGCCCGCGCCCATCGCAACGGGCCGCGCGCTGCTGAGGTTGGTGCTTTATTCGGAGACGTGCATCCCCCAGGCACCGCTCACACCCACCATGCCCACGGAAAGATTCCTGTTGCCAACTCCTGCCCTTGAGATGGGCAATTTGCTGCCAAAACCTCTTGCCATGGCGCTCCAAGCAGCTGGGATCCGGGACCCACCAGATCTTTAGGAAAGGGGTTGAATGCAACACGGTTAGAAGGATCCTCATTTCTGCTCTTATTCTGCTGTGTGAGGTACCAGGAATCAACCCCCTGGGGAAGCTGAAGCAAGGAGGACAAAACCAGGGCTGGCTCCTGGGATGTCTGCGGAGAGCTGGAAACAGCACAAGGTCTCACTTGCTTTCTGGCATCCTTAAAACATGCAAGCATGTCCACACCTTAAACTTTCGTATGCTCCAACCATCACAAATCGCCTTTTCCTTCCATTCTGCATCTCCCCCAAATAAATGGAGTTTTAACATTTAAAAGCCACAGCTTTTTTTCCAGCCCAAATAAAAAGTGGAGAATTAAGATCACTTGTAAGGAAGTTTCAACAAAAAAAGCAAAACCTTTTCTAAAAACATGTATTTACCCCCATGGCAGGAAAAATGGGGAGGGATAATATTGACCTGCTATTACCGATTCCAAATCCTTCATCCCTATATGCTTTCATTAAACCTGAATCTTCCTCTTCTGCCCAAAAATGAGAGCAGGGGAGGCAGATATCAGCTAACTTTGCCTGCTTCTCTACGGAACCAGGTCCAAGTATCAGTCCCAGTTCTCACAGGGCTGGCAGCGGGGAACGCCGCACCCGGAGCCGTTTAGTGCCGTGTGACCATTCTGTTACAGCAGCTCCTCAGGGATGGGCCAGCATCGTCAGCCAGCCAAGCCCTAACGGGCAAGTCCAGGAGGCAAGAGGAAGGTGCTGCTGCTATGGGTGGATTAGGGAAACCACCATATAGGAGGGGTAAATCCTGTCCACCTACTACTGGGAAAAAGAGTTAAATAAGTGTCACGGTTTAAGTCTGGCTAGCAAAATAC
>NW_010254805.1:0-1340 GCF_000690775.1 Eurypyga helias | reverse complement strand
GTGGATGTGGAAAAATTTTTTCAGTATTTTCCCTCTCCTCTCAGTCCCATGGCAAAGGCATATGAGTATTTTAGAAATTTTTCATGTGGTTGGGGTGACCTGTGGCCGGGGATCAGCTTGCTAGGAAATGTTCTAGTGGCTTTGGGTAAAGTCAAGGAACTCTTTGGGAATGCTGCCCCATCTGCTACCAGCGCCCCGGGGCAGACACAGGATTTCTGAAGCGACCAGAGCGACTTTAATGAGCAAGGGGGCAGCACGGACCTGCGTGGGGAGCAAGCTGGTAACCCGAGCCGGTGCAGCTGCAACCACGGCTGCAACCATGCCTACATCTGCTCCAATGCTGCATCACCATCCACCACTCCTGCATCAATGTCACTGCCTTCCACCGCAGCCAGCCTGTCTCCCACCGCAGTCAGCCCACCTGCAACAGCAGCTCCATCTCCCACAGTGACTTCATTTCCCCAATGTTTTATGTGCTATTGCCAGAGTTGACCACTGTCAGTGGTCCCAGTTCAGAGAAAGAAACACACCCATAAATCAGTCCACATAGTCGAGGATGATGAGGTAGCAGGGCCATCCCGGGTGACAGAAACAAACAATAAGGATATGGGAGCAGGGCCGTCTCAAGAGTGAGGGACGGAGGATGAAGCCATTGTGACCACACAGTGTTTATCCCGGAGGGATAAAGGACATCCATAGAGACTAGCGCCACTGCCCAGGTGAACATATCATAAACTGGCTGCTCCACTGCTGGGATAATGGGGGCAGGAGTATGGAGCTAGAGTGGAGAGAGGCTGAACAGCTGGGGCCACTGGCTGGAGAAGGGGGCATTGATAAAGCAATTTGACGTAAACCACACAACATCAGCCTCTGGAAACGACTCCTGACCTCTCCGTGAAGGAGAGGTACCCTTCAAGAGAAAGTGTGCCATAACACCTATGCGGGTGGACCAGCATGGAAGAAGGCATCCAGTATCTAAGAGAACCAGCAGTGCTGGAGATTGCCAACAACCCATGAGCATCTACCAACCCAAATGGACTTTACTGCACTAGACCCATGTGGCAGAAGTTAATGCAAAATGCACCACCCTCATATTGTAACGTGCTCTCAATAATAACTTGGAGAGAGGATGAGGCACCAACTGTAGACGAGATGATTCGCCAATTCCAAGAGTATGAGGAAAGTCTCTCCTCCCCCATACAGGCCTGTGTCTCAGCTGTGGAAAGACTGTCTCAAGAGTTTAAGGAACTCCGAGAGATGTTCTGCTCCCCACCTCCACGGGCCAGTGTCTTGGCTATGAAAAGCAAGCATTCCACTCCTCCAAGAAGGGAATACAACAG
>NW_010254804.1:23684-24493 GCF_000690775.1 Eurypyga helias | reverse complement strand
GAGGGTCGGCGGGGGCGGCAACAGGTCCCCCTGTTCACCAGGCGAGCTTGGTGCCGAACGCCCGCTCCCTCACAGCGACAGCCCGTGGTGTGTGTCTGCTTTTAATTAAAAAAACCAAAACCAAACACGGACTTTTTTAATTCCGTCTCTTACACGCTCACTTCTTTATAGTATGAAATTATCGGGAATTTAAATTATTAGGGAGTGGTTTCCTTCTGTTTTAAGGAAAAAAAAAATTATACAGTCAAATAGCCGTTATAAACTACAATTTAAAAGCCATCTGGGGCACATTAGTGGCTGATAACTTTTTAGGGGGATCGTAGAGATAAGAAGAGTTACTTTACTGATGTACACACATCTACATACATCGCCTAAAACGTTAAAATACGCATGTAGTGTTTAGGGGTTTCCCCCTCCGTTTTAGCCAAGAGGTAGGGGGCATTTTGTATTTAAATTAATGAATACGTTAGGCTGAATTTCAGCCGGTGCTCCGCATCCCGTCTTACTCCGAACTCCTTACTGTAAATACAAACCAAACCCGATCTATTACACAGGTGGGTAGTCAGAGGCGTACAAAATGCCGCGATTTAACAGAACAAGCAGAAAATGCTACAGGCTTACAGTTTTCTATAACTTAGCAGCGTTACCAATGCTGAGATGAAGGACGCTAATGTAGGCTAGAGGTGACAGTATTTTTTAACTGCGCAGAAGCCGAGGTGTTGCAAGGTAAGGTAAGGAGGTGAGAGAAGGGCAGAGAGGGAAAATGCCGTGGTGAGGATATTCTGATGCAGATGGAGCTATGTATTTTA
>NW_010254804.1:0-23664 GCF_000690775.1 Eurypyga helias | reverse complement strand
TTGGTTTTTTTGTTGTTGTTGGGGTCTTTTGTGTGTTGTTTTTTTTTTTAGCTTCTTTAGCTCATGCAATTTATCGTCTTCCTTATAATTTTATTTTGCATGGCAAAGAGAGGAACTCTCATAGGAATTTACCGTTCCCTTACTGTCTCTTGTGCAGGTACTCTGGAAAAGCAGGAATTAATGGGTTAAGCGGCTAGCGGGGGTATCAGTGGTAAGGCACAGTAAAGAAACGATGCAGGGTATTTAAAGCTGATGTTTCTTCTCACATGGTAAAACTTTTTAGCATCCCTAATGCTAAGACTTTCGATTGGACAGTTAGTTTCTTGTGTCGGAGTCCTTTTGAAGCAGGAATATAACTGGTGTTACAATTCTACCGATTCACATTCAGCACAGCTTACATTTGTATTTTGACATCAATTTATTACAGCCGTAAACAAACCACAAGTGAATCTCTATCTACCATGCCTTGGCTCTGTCGTACAGGATTACCTGACCACAAAGCACCGAGCTTTTTACATAATATAGTTAAGGAAAAGCTTCGGAAATAAGAGAGAGGGAGCAACAATTTAGGGATGAATTTTAAACTGCCTAAATTGCAAAGGGCGAATTAGAGCCTGAACACAATGCAAGTTCCCACTGCACAGGTAAAATATTCCCTGCCCAAGCAGGCAGCAACGGCCACTTGTTTGCAATGGGCTGGATTGGTGTGGGATGGGAGAAAAATTGCCCAAGGCAGGCAACAAAACACCTTGTTAAAGGGGAAAAAAACGCAGACCTTAACAGAGCTGGCATATGTACTGTATGAGCACAAACTGAGAGAACTGGCTACAGACCCTGATCTTGCCAGCTCTTAGAAACATGCCCAACCTCATTCTTAGCGGTGATTCTGCTCAATGCAATAGAAATCTCTTTTGGAAATGCAATTGTGCATGTACTTAATTGTTGGGAGCGTCCAGGCTTAACTTGGCATTATGCAATGGGGCAGCTTCTACCTCTTGTACCTGAATTAATTTAATATATTTTTAAGGCTCTCCTAAAGATGTTTATAGTGATGTAAGCATGCCTTGCTTCTAGTAACGATGAATCAGTGGGTTAGTGCCTGTGAATGAAATGTGTAGGATCAGGCTTCTGAACAGCCCCTGCAAGTATTTATTGCATAGCTGTTACCATTATGGGCAATTCCACTGACTGATGTGAAAAAAACTGCAATAGTGATATATATAAAATTATTTTTGGGCTACTAGAATAATGAAACATTGCACAGAGGAAAGCAGCAGCTGATAAATAAAAAGACAAGGTTCTCCTTATTTCCTGCTGCAGTGATCTCTCACACACACTGAAATACATGTATTTCATCCCAGCACGTAGAGTGCACACGTGATGCCACCAAGAACGAGATGTGAGATGGCCAGCATGATACAGGGGAAGCGTGGCCAGGACTATGCAGGTGTAATGGTGTCTGACTCCCCTGTTTCAGAGAAGGGGAACTGCCGAAACCCCTCCAGGGATCTTGTCTTTGATCTCTGTTAACTGAGAGAAGGTTATTCCCTCTGGAAGCAGGGAAACTGGCTGCAGCTCAGTTTATTCAAAGCAGAGGGGTTGTGAGGAAAGACGAAACAACACAAATTCATTCAATATCTTTAGCTTGGGCATCTTATTACTTGTGACCCAACTCTACCACTGAAGAAATTCCTAAGGATTCTCCACTCTGTAGGAACCCCGGATGATAAGGGTAGTCAAAAGCCAGTCTCGTTCTTCCTGGGCAGAAGCTGTGAGCCTTTTTGTTTTCAAATAGGGCAGACTAATCCATGCTCTTGTCACTCAAAATATTTTAGAAGGTAGACAGGACTCCTGTTTTGAGGGTGTGGGGAATGATTTGCCTGGATAGCTGACGTTACCAGAGACGTGGATGGCAAAGGCATGGACCTGCATGAGAAGGGAGCTGCTTTTTGCCACTTCACCTCCCTCATCATTCAGAAACCACAAGCCAGAGAGCTGTATCTTGACCCAAACTATTAAGTGGTGGCAGCAATGGGCAGGGAGCAGGACGATACCTGGGGAAGAGTAATTGACAGGAGAGGGTAAACTGTGAGTTTGCATGCAGCATTTACCCCAGGTGTTCAGGCCTATGGCTGCAGGTCCTCCTAGGGTTTTTCTGGGTGGAGGAGAGAGTCAAACCAATAGCCAAAGGAGGAGCTCAGACTAGGCAGAGCCCTAAAAGGGTGGCTGGTGAAATGTGATGCAGCCGACTCTTCCTACCTGCACTGATGATACCTCAATGTGGCATGATCGCTGCAGCACCTCACCAGGCCCACCACCCCTGGGGACATTTCTCCACGGCACCCCACGGTGCATGATAAACAGGGATAGGCTACTTGGAGGTGCAGAAGCAGAGGGGTCACATCTAGAACCAAGGGAGCATCCAGTCTTATTTTCCCAGCACTCATGTCCTGGGGAGAGCAACAGGTTTAGTCCTGGACAGTGTGTTAGTGGCTATATATCAGTGCCTGAGAGATTACAGAGAAGGGCAACTAGTGATTAAAGGTCTGGAAGGAACTACCTATAAGGAAAGATTAAAGGAATTAAATGCATACATATAATTTGGGGGAAAAGGGAAGCCAAGGGGACAGTGTGACTGCGGTTTACAAGTACATGAAAGACAACTATGAAGAGGAAGGGGAGGAACTGTTTTCATTAGTTAAAAATGATAAGACAAGAAATAACAGATGCCAACTTAAGTAAAACGAGTTCAGTTTTAAGAGCAGGGGCAACGTTGATCCTAAGATCAAATAGGCAGGAGAATACGCTCCCAGGGAAGCTGCAGATTCAACATCACTTGAACTTTTCAAGTCAGAGCTTGACAAACACCTTGGAGGGGAAAGTTTAAGAAATAGTAGAAGCAAAGCCAAAAAGTGCTGGGATGTACCGCATGACCTAGAAGCCCAGATGATTTCGAGGCCATTCTAGAGGGCTGCGGAAAACAAATACACAAAAACACTCAGAGCTTTTGGGTGACTTCTTTCTCCACACAGTTCAAAATTAAAAGAAGGGGGTGGGGTGGGGGGGGGAAGGCTAAGTGGGAAAATTAGTCATTTAATATGATTCTACTGTGGCTAATCCCTAGAGTAGAAGCCAATTACCTGAAATACTTAGGAGTACGGGGTGGAGAAGGGAATGGAAATTGTTGAAAAGCTGCCATCTCGTATAAGTACTTGCTGGTTTGAAGACTTAAAAAATACACATTGTGTGCCATTATACTATGCTCATAACATGCCTAGATTAATGCAGATAACATCACCCACACCTAGTATTCTCTGTGGCATTTTATGCGCTCAGGTTCAGATCATAACAACCTCCAGCACTAATTGTAACATGGGCTTTTGATCTTCTGCTCTGGAAGGAACATTACAGATGCCTTGTACCAGCAAATGGGGAAAAAAATTTTAAAAAAGGAAAAAGTCTGACTCCTTTGGTTCCAGAACATCTAAAAGGAGCAGTAAATCTGACTCACTTGGACAGCTGGGAACAACTGTGGCATAAGAAGGATTCTGAAGGTGGCACAGAATTAGTACAGCTACTTTATTCCCCTCTCCAGCCCCTCTGAAGGTCCCCCCTCCAGCCCCTCTGCATGATGGCAGAGCAGGAACTGCAGCTCGGCTGTCAGCCAGCCCTGAGCGCTCCGGACAGCTCAGTTCGTATGGGAGAAGCCCTGATGACATTTTGGTTTATGCTAGGAGCTGTGCAGGTGGATTTCTCTCCCGTGCCCCAGACATTGCTCCTGCAGTTAGTGGTGACTGACCAGACATTCAGGCCACTGAATGTACTCAGTCTGGGAAAAATAATCCACTAGGGCCACGGTGCTAATAGGCAAAATGTAACAGTGGCATTCACACTGCATCTGGCCCAAATTACTTGGTGTGGGTTTGCCTTTCTCAGAGTCAGTTTGTTTGGTTTTCAGTCAACATTAAGGATTAATTATAAATGATTGCAAAAGTACCTATAGGGTCATAAGCAGAAGATTGAAAGGCTTAGTGTATTCTTGGGACAAAGCTCCTTCCCTAAGCACCCCCATTGTACTTTACTGCTGACCTGGGAAGTTCGGGAAATCATCCATGGCCTCCTGACTGGGAAGCTCTCATTCTGCCAGTATAAAACCCTCAATTATAGGGGAGTTTTATGACATAAACATTGTTTATCAGCAAATGAGTAAGAGATATCATAAGTTTGTACAGAAGCCTAAATCACTACTAACTTTGGCCCAAATTTGAGACAGTGAAATTAAGATA
The DNA here is from genome assembly GCF_000690775.1 of Eurypyga helias. NCBI lineage: Eukaryota > Metazoa > Chordata > Aves > Eurypygiformes > Eurypygidae > Eurypyga > Eurypyga helias. The sequence continues at coordinate 19,378 of NW_010254804.1, read as the reverse complement.
GATTTTTAAATTCCAAAATGTCCTTCCATTATCTTCCTACATAAGGGATTCATTGTTCAGGTCAACAAGATGAGGATATCCTTCAATCCTAAGGAAAAGGAGGTCCTGACAGCAGAACAGAAAGGAAGAAAGATGGTTTCCAGAGGAGGCTGCCTCCCTCCCAGGCTTGCCAGAAGGAAAGTTGTGGTCTGGCAACACTTTAGACTGAAGTAAGCAGCTAGGAGAAATAAGGATGCTAAGCGCATCTTTTTTTCTTCTTCCTAAATTACTTTCACTCTTTAAAAACTGACAGACTAGCCTGGTGAAACTGGAAGTGTTCAGAAGAAAATGATGACGTTATTTCCAGTACGACACTGTGATGCTTGTTCCACCAGGTGATATTATTAGGGAAGGCACTCAGTGAGGGATGGCTTCTCTGCTCCACCTGTCCCTGCCTGCCCTTCATCTCCTGTTTTTAACGGTCAAGTGAGGTTTTATTTCTCTCTCTTTCCGTTTCCCCTTGTTCCATCACCCATTCAAGGGTGATGCGGTAAATGCTGGTAGCTCGTTCATTGCTCACACGGGAGTGGTCCATGCAGTGAGTCTGCAGACCATTTCCAGTAGCTGCCCAACAAACTATCAGCAAAGGAACAACTGGGTGTCTTTCCCAAGGAGGTTGCAGAGGGGACTCAGTGAGAGGCTATTGCAGCTCAAGTTTCAGGTTTAATTTCACCGGATGAGACAGAAACTGCCTTTCAGTCTCAAATCCAGTTTACTACATCAAATACAGCACGGGACATGAAATAAAACTAGTTCACTTTGTTATTTTTGCAGCCCTCCAGGAAAGGCAGGCAGTACCTTGTGAGCCTCAGCAGTAATTGCCGTGGTTAGACTGGGATTCTCTGGGGGATGGACACTGCCGTCCCAACCCAGAGAGCCCCCTTACCCACAGCCGATGTGAAAACTCTCCCAGTATGAATCTCAGTGCGATTAGGAGCAGTAAATCCCAGACACCTCATTTCTGTAGGGAGCACTGAACTAAGCTTCTCCCAGCATCTGTCCCAGATGACAGGACTGGTTGCAGCTGCACCAGGCCCTGCGAGTGCCTGTGGCTGGCAGGCATCTGTCTGCCCTCCACTGCTCTCCAGCATGCTTTATATTTACCCCTCCCCAGCAACAACGACTTCATGCACACAGAATGACTTCATGCAGAAAAAGGTTTTGCTTCTGAGCTGTTAGGGGGATCATGCTTGGGACTTTCACCGCAACATCCCTCAATCGAACCAGGGATGGAGAAAGAAAAGCCCGACTGAGATGCGAAGGCACTATTAACCACGCTCCGCACCACTAATGCATTCTCACAGCTGCAGAAGAAGCCACAAGTTAATCTCCTGAATTGTTTCTTCTCCACTTAACATCCTACCTGTGCCTGACTCTGCCTGTGCTCAGTGGGTCTGAGCCTTGGTGTGTCGGTGTCAGCCTCACACCGTCCGCCCTGTACCCAGCGGGGAGCAGCCTCCCTGTACAGGCCAGTTTATCAGCTGTGGGATGTGCGGGCCAGCAATTAGGAAAGTTTCAGGAAGACATGTTGTCAAACTCTCTAGATACAGACCTTAATAAAAGTAATATGAAGAGAAAAATATGTGGATAATTTTGATCCTGATTAATAATATAAACTGCAACTAAAAAGCTGATTGCTTCTAGGGGGGCATTGGCTATGCAGACACGTAATCTTGAACTTCACATTTGGAGTTTTAGGCTGAGCATGTGCTTACGGAACAAGGCCAAGGAAAAAGCAGGCTGTACTAGGACTAGTCTTATGTCTTTGTAATGTTATAATTCTTCTTCTGGTTTGATAATAAGAATTTACTAGAAAAATGTAGTACAAGCGTGTGTGTGTGTGAGACATGCTTTACGTAGGCCGCACACACCCAGAGTTGTAAGACCCCTCCGTGTCAATGATGCTTCAGTATCAGCTGCTCAGGACTGAATGTAGATGCTGAATGTTACTTGCTTTGAGTGATTCTGTAGTGAAAGGGCCTGATGCTCAGCTGGTTTCATTGGCAAAGCAGTGTCTGTGTCGACCAACTGACACAACGATGCCTTTGTTTAATGGATGAAACTCTGTTTTGGGATCTTTCCATGTATGTCTTCCCTGGGTTGCCCTGGGGTTTCTAAATGACAGGTACAGCTAGATATGTTGCCCTTCGTTCAAGTCTTATAAGACTACTGCCACAGCAGCACAAGCACTGGAAGTGGCAGGTCTGCAGGCCGAATTCTGCACTCCATTCAAAACATGCCATACCCAGAGCCAAAAAGTACAAAAAACTACTCAGAAGGTTTATTCTTTGTGATATTCTCCATGGCATGCTGCTTTCCCCTGGGTATTATTTTTGTTAGTCCAAGGACAAATATATTTTCCAAACTTTTTCATTCTTTTTTATATTTTATTTTTCAGTGCTGTGCTACTCTTTTTTTGGTACTACAATTACAGTTTAACCCATAAAACTGCTTTACAAATTAATTATTTTAGGGGACTTCCACAATTTCATTATTTTAGGTGACTCCTAAGCTGATGTAAATGTTTGCAGGAACGGTCTGTGTCAGCTGGTTAAACGAGGACTTTCCAAGGCATTCGTGTCCATGACAGGTTATTCTGAGCTCTTAAGTTTTGGCCTTTCACAGGCCAATCTGATAATCTTCTGGTAGCACCGGACCAACCCACAAAGCCCCAAGGATAACTCAAGACAGGTCTAGATACCCTAGCACAGCAGTACTAGAGATGGGCTCATTTTTAATTTTTAGGAAGGACAGTCCATTCTTCAGTCTCAGTGGTACTCCTGTTGATACCAAAGGATTATCTGCCTTTTCAGCATCGTCTCTGTTGAACTTCCTTCTTGTAGCCTAAATCCTCATTTAACTCTAGTGAAGATTTCTGCTTTAAAAAGCAGCCCCTAGGCAAGGTATGACAGTACACCTCTGCTCAGACTGGTGGACCCACACCAGTTCATACCGGGCAAACCCCAGTCCATGTCCACTGTCAATTAATACTATGCCAAGACTTCACTCTGCAAGGGCTCCTTTTGTGGGACATACGTGGTTCAAGGTGTTTGAGGGGACCAGGAAAAATGAGTGCTTAATTGGTAGGGGAAAGAAAGATCACCTCTCCAGCAGTGAGGGCAGGGGAGGTGGGGAGAGGCTTCCTGGAGAAGTCATGGGGCTCCCTCCCTACAAGTCCTAGGACGTGGCTGGTCCGATCTCTTGTATGGCTGGTGTAGGGCACCTGGGCTCTGCTGGGCACGAAAGAATGGCCTCAGTTTATTAATCATGGAGATCTTCTCCCTGGCAGCCCCCAGAACAGAAGGGATGTCAGAGGCCTTCCCTGAACTGTATGACCTGCAAGCACTGCAGGTGAGGCAGGGCACGAACAACCTCCCTCCCCACACTTTGCCTTCCCTTGGGAGAACAGCAGCTTGCAGGAGTGCTGTGGGAGGTCTGTGGGGTGCTTCGGCAGGCCCCACCACCGGTGGGATCCAGGAAGCAGGTCTGCCATGAGCATCAGGTTGGACAGAGTGGAACCTCCCGGGGCTGTCCTGCCACAGGACTTGTGGGCGTCCCTGGGGCAGGCTGCTGCTCCCGGGGAGGCAGAGGGTAGCATTTCCAGGGCTGTCAGTCTGGCATTCCTCACCACCAGTAATTGGACTTAACCTGGTGTAAATTGCTACAGAAGTGTTACTTTGTTTTCATGGAAATCATCTCTTGGGTGTTGTTTTTTTCTCAAGCGTTTTTAATTTACCAGGTATGTCATCTACTGCCTTTGATCTCAACCACAGACCTCCCTCAGGTCATAATGAGGTGCAACTCAGTATCAAAGCTTCTGCCCCTGTTCGTCCAAGACAGAACTGTGCACCAGCAAGGGCACAGAGCGTGGTCCAGGCAAAAGGAGGGCGCAGCTGAGGTGAGTCAGGTCCCCCCCCCATGAATCCTCAGTGGGGATGCTGAGGCAGCCTGCCATCCCTCTCCTCTTCCTCTCTGCTGCCTCCTTGTCCCCAGACAGTGATGCTGGGCTTGGACCACCTTAGGGCTGTCCTCCCACGTCCTGGAAATGCCTCTAGCAAGGCTGAACAAAACCCACTGCCTCCCATCTCCCCTGAGCTACAGGCTCTCCATGAGCCTGTTTCTCCGCTTACTCAATTCTAGCTGCGAGGCCTTGATTTGTGTCAGGGTAGGTGAGAAGAAAAGCTGTAATTCCAGACCTTTAACTTCAGTCTTGCTACAGATCTGCCCTGAAATATACCCTAACCTTATAGAATATTCAAGAGCATGAAATATTCTTGGCAGCAAGTCATAATAAATGGCTCCCTGAATACCAACTACAATACACAACTCTTTTAAAAGGAAATTTGCTGTAGAGTGAACAAAGCTTAGCAAGATTAGCTCATGATCATATTCGTCTACTGCTTTCCAGTTACAGATGTTGCTCATGATACCCAGTGGCACAATGTGCTGTCTGTAAATTGGCAAGTTTATTTTAAAAGACAACGGGATATTTTAATCTGTTTTTCCTCTGGCTTATTTGCACAGTTATGAAATTAGGGACTGTAAATGCCATAGTTTTAGCTTTATTAGGCAACAAGCATATGTAGCAATATGTTTTAGCCTTTCTTAGCCAACGTAAAGCCTTCTTGCATGATTTTTAGGTGTGAATTATCACCACTAAATCAAACCTACACAGGACGGTATGAAACAAAGGTAGATGCTCATTTGGTTTATGCCCTACACAAACCATCTCTCATGACAGCCACTTAACATTCTATTTATCTACAGCATCTCTGGCGTCTTGCAGAGCAATAATTAGGTGCATCTGTTAAAAACAGAATCTAAAATACAACAAATATTTCTAACCTGTCACTCATATTTGTCCTGGGCAACCAGCTCTGGACCAGACACCCTCCAGAGGTCCTGCACAACCTCAACCCTTCTGGGATTCTGTCATCCTTCTGTAAAATTGCTTCTTAATCCAGCATGAAATTAAGTGGCTAATTTCCCAGATACTATGAAAGAGAGAACCACCAAGACTCCCTGTACCTTACAAAGCAGAAAGCATCCCACAGGCACCAAGATTTATTCTAGGCATGGGTCATAATACCCCAGACAGGTCAGAAAAATAACCTCTCACAGTTTTGCCCACTTTTGAAAAGCCTGATAAATCACCCAGACGCGCGGCAGGCTTTTTCACCTCTTGCAGTGTGCGTTAAGCTCTGCGGAAGCAAACCAGCGGAAGGCCAGGCTTGTCCCAGGGGCAGGGCACACGGCTGCTCCTCGGGCAGTCACAGCCCGCGCATCACCTCTTAGCGCTGGGATGGTAAGTCCTCAGCGTCCGGCTTTATCTAGCACTGAGGCATATTGCAAAATGATTCCATGCCACCTTCCCAAGTGCTCTGCAACAGAAACACACGGTCATCCTCTCAATTCAGCGCTGATTTAGGATGAGTGGAATTCAGAGTTCAAGGGGTTCATGGACTATAAATCGGAAGAAAATTTGTCCCCTCGTCTAACAGCAAACGGAAACTTTGCTGCAGTTAATGTTAACAGCAGGTCCCTGAGGAAGGTGCCATAAAGACTTATTAAAACACAGGGTGGGAGAGGAAAAGTGAAGGAATCCTGGAGTGGGAATGAAAAATAATAGATCTTCCTTTCTTCATTCCCAACTTTCATTCTTTTGTCTTCATTGGATTTTTTAAAATCGAAACCATAAAAATATTTAAAACCTTGCTCAAAACCCCTTTTGCACACAGATATTAGTTTGATTGGTTCAGTTAAAATTTAGTAGAAAAAGAGTCACTAAGAACAACCCAGGATTATAGAAAAGAAACAATTTTCTCAGTGTGACAAACATTTTTTAAAGAAGTATGATTTCTTTCTCTCTGGCACACTGTTTGTGCAAGAGTTACCAGTGATGCTGGAAAAGACAGTCTCATTTTCTACAGATACACAACAAAATGGACTAATGCAGGGTCTATACAATTTGTCAATGTTTTGTTAAAATTCCTATTATTTTATCTAAAATAGCCTCATGATTAGAAGCTATCTTTGATGCTCTGCTGAGAAAATTTTTACTCCACTGTAATTTTTGAGGGATTAAAAACTCATCGAGCACGTAGACTAAGCCTCAAGTTTGTATACAAGAGCATCTTCAGCGATCATAACCCTGGGATTCAAATAATTTGACAACAACCATTTGCACTGCCTGGTCCTCCGTGATCACTTTGCTATTGCCAAGCCGCAAACCATCGAACATCAAGTGCCATCAGACGGACATCACCTTCCCCTGCCACGCTCAGCAGCCCAATTCCCTCCAGCTTCGGTGGCACCCCCATCCCAAGCATTTGAAAGAAAACCTGTTTTGAAGTATTTCCTCTGAAGAAATTGATTCAGTTAAAAAGGCTTGCAACACGCTTAACAGACTAGCGAAACCCCTCGTGCGTATTCAACTGTCTGCTGGAAGTTAACGCGCACACATGCACACGGTGAGAGATTTCCTTATTTTGCTCCAACAGAAATTATATTACTTTTTTCACCCAGCACTTCCTATGACTTTACAATCAAGATTCCTACTTCATGACCATGCAAAGAAAAACTTTTTAAAAGGAAGATAAAGAAGTCTTTACCAAAAAAGCCAGTGGCTGCTCTGTTTTTCCTCATCAGGTACATGGTCCAGGATAGAGGAGAAGACACACCAAACTGCCCGTGGTTCATGTTTAAGGTTATACAATAGCCAGGCAGTGGCCAGACACTGCAGAAGACCAGCAGAAACTAAACAAGATGAGGGGAGAGCTCTTCCTTTTCACTCCACTCTTTCTCTGCCCTAGAGATCACTATTTAACATGAGCAAATTGAAAAATGACATGCAGCCATACTTAGTACGTGGGTTTTTTTCTTCCACTAACCAAACTCACATGAGACTTGCCATCTTTCTCTCTCTCCTCTCCCTCTCCCTCCCTCTCTCTCTCTATTTATTTTTTTTTTTTTGCCTCAGGCATTTATAGGCCAGTAATTTTCATTTAGCTTCTCAGATGATTTTTCTCTGCCCAATTAGAGTCGAAGTGAATGAAGATTTAAGTTCAGAGTTTTGCTGTTACGAACCAGGTTGGGATCCTTCCTGTTGTTTTGCCTGATACGCTGTTTCAAAGGTGCAAGGGTCTACTACCAGTAAATCCAGTAATGATATGGGTAACGATTCTTTCTGCAGACTTCCCCTGCTCAGGGTATTTTATAGTCACTAACACCAGGCAGCGGTATCATGAGAATGCCTCCGACTATGAAAAGGCAATTTTTTTTTCTAATAGGTATACAGGGCAGTTTCAGCCCAACCTGTTTCACCTGTACATGAGAATAATCCCAGTGACAGCCCTGGGATAGGAATTTTGCATGAGAAATGGTAACAGAAGTCAGCCACTGTGTTCCGATAAATCTGTAATTACGAGTCAGCAACTGCAAAACTTGAAATTTCTTCTGCAGGCGAAGTGATATACATCTCAGTCTTCTGGCATTTAAGAGGAAATAACCCTTCCTGGAAGTGTACAACTGCTAGATATAGAAGAGCCTGTCACAATTGTCACCAAGTGTGAAATTCAGCAGTTTCATAGGAATGTATAAATGAATGGATATATGGGTGGGTGGAGGGAAGGATGGATAGACAGGTAGAGAGATTTTCAAAAGTGTTAAACCAGACTCCAAAGTTTATTCCAGCTGCAGACAAAACACTGCAGTCACTGGAAGAGTACAGAGAGGAGGACAGCCACAACCTAGCTTGCAATGGAGATTTACAGAGCACCTCTTGTACTGCAGCAATGTAAAACCCCTGCACACACAGTGGCCCACACAGTGATCCCCTCCCCTTCCCCTTTTTTTAATTTAAGGACAGGAGTGTTGGTTAGAATACCAAATGTATTGCCTGTATTTTTCATCTCAACTTTTGTAATCCATTTCTCCTCCTAGAAAATGGAGAGATGGTCACAGGCAGTGATAAGAAACAAAATCAAGTAGGAGCAGTTGTATCTGGGTAGACAAAAAGAAATGTTGCCAAATGCCTAGCTGATATGGCTGGTTGTGTTTGATTTTTGGTTTGGTTTGTGTTTTCCAGATTCAAGGATGGGATGTTTCTAATGAAATCAGGGAATGCATATGGAAACAAAAGGCTGTGAGACTTACTCGGGGTTTACTGCTGGCCAAATTTTACATTTCAAGTAGAGACCTCTGTTAGCATTTCAAATATTATATTCTATAAAAATGCTAAAATCTCACTTGTCAGCATATGGCCACAAACCTATAGGCCCTACAAACACTTGCACACATGCAGCGTTGCCTATGAGGAAAATTGCACATGTGCTTAAGCTATTCCAGGATCAGCTGAAGCTATTGGTCCAATTTCTGTGGAATCAGAGGAACTCTTGCATCACAGCCAGTATAAAAGGGACAATGAAATAAAATGTACTTCAGGGAAAGACTAATCCAGAAGCTTTTTGGGGCTGTTTGGCCATTGTTCTTGTATTGAACAGGAAAGAAGTGGTATGTCGTTCTCCTTTCTTTTGAACATTGTCTCAGCACTGCCTGAGTAAAGCAGAGACCTGCACAAGAAACATACTCCTTTTCCCAAGGAAAATAATGGAAAGAGGGAAAAAAAAAGGAAAACCCAACAGAAAGCCCAGTGACATGAAATGAAACAGCACAATCTCTACTGTTCTAGCAACTCTTACACAACCCCGGGTTATGACATTATTCAACTGCCACAGGAGGACTGCGAGAGACCTCAGGCAAGTGTTTCATCAACTGCACGGCAAGATGTTTCCTGGGCTTTGCCGACAGTGGTTCGGCGGAGATGCAATAGTCCCTCTGTTACAGGGCAGATAAAGCACACCCCACCCCCCCCAGCTGCTATCTTCAGATGCTAACTCTACAGAAAAGGTTCCTTTTTTCCACCCCTCCCTCCGTAGAGTGTTAGGTTTGAGCTTTTGAAATGTACGGACCTTTAGCCCTCGGCTCTCTCATGAGTTTTTTGCTATCAGTTTTCACCTTCCTTTTCCTATTGCTCGTGTCCCATCTATCAGAGGGTGAGCACCTTGTGGACATTAACATAAAGATAAGGCTATGTAAGATACGCGTGTGTTGACATCAGTGAGGATGGATCTCCAGGGAAAATCTAAACCACAGACCTGGGATGGATTTGGGTCTTATAGTTTTCTTCCCTAATATAATACCTTAGTTGACAGAGAATTGAAAAGTTCATAAAATAGCTTCTTTACCGCTTATTTTCATCTGGTTATTTTGGCATTCTAGGAAAAAGGTATCAGTCTTTTCAGATGAATGCTTTTTACTCACAGTGTGTATGTTCAACAGTGCAAGGACAGTCAAATGAACATGCAAGCGAAACCCCAGCTAAATTTTTATTGCATCGACTGCACTCACTGTCCCACGCTGGCCACTTTTCAGCCGTATGCTACAGTGTTAGCCGCGAGGTGGTAGGGACAAAGAGGCAGTCATGGGAGCCAAAAAAAGAGGTATTCTTAATTTGTATATATATACTGCAAATGTTGCTCCAGCAGCAAGTTTTGACCCAGTACTTACTTAAGGAAGATACACATTTTGGCACGATGTTAGCTTAAAAAAGGAAATCACTTTTTCTGGAGGTGCTGAAGACCTGCAACTCTTGTTGACTTTCAATGCAGCTATTGTTGTTCAGATCCTCATGAAGTCAGGAATGTGATAACTTTTTAATGTCAGTAATCTAGAGCATTGCACAGATTTTAAGATTAGTCCTTCGGAAGCTTTATAATCTGCTTTGTAAAGGAAAAATAAGCATCAGTCTTAAATGAAATGGAAGTATCTGGGAACACTGTGCCATTTGAAGGCGTCCCTTTAGCAGGTAATATGAAAAGTGAAAGCGGATTAATGGCTTCTCTTTTCAGACTGAAGGGACATTAGCCATACAGCTTTCCAAAGTTGTAAAAATAGCTCTGTTAACAAAAGCAGGTTTCCTGAAGTTATGCAGCATTTTGTCTTCTTATATATTGCTCTTAGCATCCCCACACATACTGCAGGGCACCTGTCCAAACCAGCTTCATGTTGGCAATAAGACCTTTACTTGATTGAATACATAGGACAGGAACACTCTGAAATGACTGGGTTCCCACACACATCCTTTGATGTACCTTGTGTTGCTTTGATAAACTTACATTTCTCAAACACAAGGGTCTGGGCTCCCTGTAGAAATGATGGGCTCCCATGGCCTGTGCTGTACAAAAAAACACGCAAGGAAAGGAACGTAATCTGATGTTCCTTTCCCGTCTTCACAGCCAGCTTCTGTCAATCTCTCTTTTAAGATTGTGCAGAGAGATTACCCAATAAAGCACAGAGAGTTTCACTTTATGAACAGAAGTATTTTTAGGGTTCTCTGAACTGAGCTAAATGACTGACATATTTTTAAAAAGCATAACGCAGACCAAAAAAACCCAAAGAGGCAAGTAAGAATGAAACAGGATAGAGCACACGTCCTGTTTTCGACATGCAACACCATCTTTAACTAGCTTTGAAGTACTACATCCTCTTTGCAGAGCGTTTAGCAACTCCCTCGTCAAGCAGGTTGTTTTTCTGGAAGCGGGATGTCACGGGCATCTGCCTGCCTCTCTGAGGGGATTGCCAAACTTGTGGACGAGGGTGGATTTCACTGAAAAATACACATGGCTACTGGGAAAATTGAAATGCCAGGGCTTTTTTGGATAGAGATAATATTTATGTGCACTTTCACCATGCTGAAGCTGGATGCGTTCTCCAGTGAAACCGAACTCTGTGAGACATTTGGAACAACAACAGCTGAAATTTCATTTGTTTTGGAGCTGCCTCCTAGACATTTGAAAGCAATCAAAAGCATGTTTATCTTTTTTTTTTTTAAATGAGCTGTCCTTCCATCACTGCCTCCTTTAAATAAAGTTGAAGAGTTGTTAAATGGTTACTTTTGGAAAAAGACGGAGCCTTGCAACCTGGACACCCGTTTGCTGACTTGCCACTCCGGGGGTACTGAGGCCGGACAGCTGCCTCCCCATGCCAGCATCGACCTCTGTGTGACTCGGCATCAGTCCTGGAGGCGGTAGCAGCGCACACTTTTTACAGTCCTTGGGGTTTTTTGCATGGCGTGGCCATCTCCGTGCTGAGCTCTTGCTGCAAATTTGCAGGCTTGGGGAACCTCAAGGTCTCAGGTCGGTGCTGGCCAGGAGAGGGAGCTTTGCCATGACTTGGCCAAGCAAGATGCCAACCCAGCTAGCCCATGCCACAGCCAAATGCCAACTCTCCATCCATCCCTAGTGCCAGGGTCTCTGCCCTGCTACATCTGCAGCAGCTGTAGCTGCGCTGACAAGCAGTTTTAATCTCTTTCTCCTCTGCTGAGAGCTACCCCAGGCTGCAATTATGTGGCCACAGGGAAGAGGTGACAGTGCCCATTACCTCCCCCACCCTGAGCCACCCACCCACACGCTTTAGACAAAACTTCAGTTCATTAGTTGAGACTTTCTCACCCAGACTCAACCAGAATCACTGCAGAATCGACACAGTTTCTGGCAGCTCAGCTTCCCTCCTCTCCCCTGCCTTGTACCAGCACAGAAGCCAGCCCATGGACTCAGACTGGTGTAGATTAACCTGGCTTGAAATACAAGACTGAAAACAACATTGGCCACATGCGCTACAGTACAGGTAAAATGTCAAATGAAAACATGCCTAGAAGCCTTGCAGATCTGTTTCCACGCAGATTTCAACAGGCCACCAGCATCTCTATCACCATCTTGAAGACCTTGCTCATCTTGGTTGCTTGGAGTTTGCCAAGAGATGCAATGCAGGGCTAGTTGGGAGCTCATGTCCTGTCTGAGTGTGGTACTTCAGAAAGTTTTGCTCCTGTGTGGGACTTCAAACCTCCCCAGCGGGTAGGGGGCTTGCCCAGGTGGCCAGCATGAGCCATACCTAGGAGGTGAAGGCTGCACAGCACTAGCCACTGAGCACCTGGCTCTTCCATCTTCTCCTGCTGGAGCAGGTCCTGTCTGCAGGAATAGCTGAACACAACTGGAGCAGGAGCAGTTGTGGGGCCTTCCACATTCAGGCAAGGCTGCAGAGGCAGTCTCTAGTTTCACGCAACATCCCTCCCCAGACGCTAAAGGATGTTTTCTGGTCAAAATCAGTACATACATTTTTGTGAAAAGCTTCAGTTTAGATGAACTGATTTTTTCTGATTAAAAAAAAAAAAACCCAACCAAAAAAAGTGTGTATGTGTAAAGCTACTACCATTTCTCATCTTAGCCAGAAGGACAGATCTGGGGAGCACAAAGGATCACCATCAGAGAGGGCCCTGACAAGTATTGGTCATGAATTTGAGTAATTTATTAGACTTCTCCAGTGCCAGGCAGCTGCCTGGAAAGCACCAAACCCAAGACCTCTGTATCTGAACTCTGCAAAGCCAGAATTCCTACAAGCCACCCGGACAAGGAAGAACAGGCAATGCAGTCACACCATGGCTCATTAGCTTCTGGAGCAAAGTCTTTCCCAGCTCTCCATTTATCAATCTGTCAGGCCTCAAGTGCTGTTGGAGATTTGGTGAGTAGTTTAAAGGGAGGACTGAAATGCCCAGGAAGCAAACCATGGTGTCTGCACTGTAGTCGCTGCTGCAATGACATGGAGCTTGCACCCAGTGTGTGCTGAGGTATTTGGGTAGGGGCAGCACCCCAGCATGACACACACATTGCTGTATCCTCCCCTCCAGCATGCCACCCAACAGGAGCTATGGAGAGGACAAACCCCAGAAAACCTGGGCTGAGCACACGGTTGCTCTTTGCCCCCACTCCAATCCTTCCCACAGCTCCTGGCAGGAGGAAAAGGGAGAAGACAAGGGTGGGAGGGAGAGAGCGAGGGCCATCTTTCACAGGCTCGGACGGGACACTTTTGCTTGTGGCCAAGCTGAACCAAGAGCATCACGCTTTTTCCAGAGTGTCACAACAAATACTGTCAGTTTTCACAAATGCTGTCAGCTTGCCAGGGCACGCTCCCACCCTGCAGAGCAGGGACCACGACACAGCTCGCTCAGCCGCACTGCTGGTGGCACGGACGGCATAACCCTCCAGATGTGTTCACTCTAACAAGACCTACTTGAGCCCTCCAGACCCTACTCCATGAAGTTTTCCCACCACAAGAAGAGAGAAAATCAGAAGGCAAAGCCAATACAACCTCACAGTCACCGCTTCACCTTCACTGAGTTATTCACCCATGTAGCACCTCCGACAGACCAAGGCATGAGGAAAGCAGAAAGCTTCACAATGATGACATCCTACTCAGGCTATGTTTCCCTTCAGCATGCCAGGGGAGAGTCCCTGGTGCAAATCTGTAACAGACAGTGACAGGGGAAGCGCAAAGTCTGAGCAGGTCCCTTGGTGAAGCTATAGAAGGTCCTTTCTGCCCTTCTCATGCTGCTCTGCTCACAAGACTCTCGGAGCCATGTCTGCCATTATTCCCATTTGGAGGTTGTTGTACCTCTGAAGAAGGGAAGGTTTATTGTTCAGGCTTCTTAACAGCTGTAGCCATTACAGATTGCTGGTGCTTTTGCTCTGGGAAGCAGCATCCTTCCCGTTTTTTACCCTCCGCCAGTCTTTTGGTTCCTGTTGCCTGCCCAATAATGTTGATTAGGCTTCAGGGCAGAAGCAGCATTTTGCACTTTCTTCTTAAGACAGGGTTTGAGTTGCGGAGAAAACTCAACCTTGCTCTCTTTAATAATTCACATGGCAGTATTGTGTGGATACTCTTAACTGCTACTTAAAAGTAATTAATTGATTTTCTGACATATCAGTTAACAATGTATTGCACTGACATGAAGTTGTGATTCTGCTGTTGATTGGGCTGGATGACGAGACGCATCATACTCGGTTCAGGAGCTGAGTTTAAAAGACTCTAAATATATTCTGCTATAGAAGGAAAGGCATTTTACATGCAGTGTTGTCTAAAACCTGAATCCATATGTTGCCTCCAATGCTGTCAGAGTAAAGTATTTCATTGTTATTTACAGTAGACTGATAGTATTTAAATTTAGAACATCCGGAAGGTATGAAAACACAATTTCTGTCAGCTGGAGACAATAGCACATGTTGAACTGCAGAAAGAAGGGAGTCTGCAGCTTGGGTGTATGTGCATATATATAGCTGATCTGGGAGAGGTCGCTGGAGCATCCTCTTTCTCTGTACTAAGCTGCCTGCCCTGTCTGAAACTAAGGAGCACTGCAGATGTATATATGGATGAATCTGAAGCAGGAAGACAAAAAGACAGAACCAATTTCTGGAGGTTAATGGCGGTTTATACAACTTTTAATCTTTACAGTAAGTCACCAGTTCTAATAAACTCCAGGGCTGGGTGGCAACAGCAGGTTCAATAAATTGCTGTGTCAAAATGTTCAAACAGCATTTTCTGTTAGATAACTAAATAACAGAAAACCAGCATTTTCTGACTTCAATAATGTTATCTGAGGAACTTACAAGCATTTATTACGCTCCACAATCACAGATTCACAAATCTACTCTTCAATTACTTAGTCTTGAAAACTCTGACCTGGATAGATGGTGCGTGGGGGGACACTACTGGAAATATTTTCATTCATTATAGAGGATATGAGCTTACTTGCTTGTGATCTCTGCTTTGATATAGGTAATCCCATCATGGATAACTTAGAAGGTCAGTTCCCTAACTTTTATGTGTTCCAGAATACTTCACATGTTGAACACTGTTTTGCTTCTGTTCTCAAAGAGTCTCTTTTCTCCTTCCTTCCCTTGCTACAAAACACCACAGAAACAGAAGTTGACAAACAGACCAATTCTCCTCTAAAAGTGTTCTTTAAATAGATATTTGGTGGATATTTTATGTGAAAGTGTTTGTGGAGAGAAGTAAGCCCTTTTATTTTATCAGCTCTAAAAAGGGGGAGAAACGAAGAAGCTTTCAGGTGCACAAACTCTTCTTCAGCTATTTATATCCATATTCACCTCAAGAAAGCCTGCCATTTTTATCTTCCTTGTGTCCAGAATATGAGAACATTTCGTATACACATTCAGCCTTGTCACAAAATCTAGAAGCTGCTACAGGAAATTAACTTCACCGAGACCATCCTGTTTATTCAATTACAGTATTAGCTGACTTGACTCTTCATACACAGCACAGAAGAGAGTCCCCCACAGCGAAACAATCTCCACCCTCAGAATTATTTATCACCAGTCCTCTCCTGAGATTTGGCCATTAAAAATACCTGCGACCCTGTGATGACTTACTTTAACTTCAGAAGAATGGTGATAGAAGAACGGCGGCATGTTCAGCAATGAGCATTTTGTAGGGTGTTTAGCTTCCGAATAAATGAGTTTTGAAGAAGAGGAGAGGTCATGAATTATTAACGGTCCCTTCAGTAGATGGGAGAAAGTGTCAAGATTTTGCTGAAGTCATGGATTGATTTTCTGACACAACAACTGAAAAGACGTGAAAGCAGCCACTTGGACGGTACTGGCAGACACACGATCCATCCCCCTCGCACTTACCAGCGCTGCTCCTGCGCCATTGATTACGCTGGACTATAGAGCCCACAGTAATACTTAAGGAGAAGAAAGGGTGGGAAAAGTAGGCAACAAATTGTAGGGTGGATGGTTGAGTAAAAGAAAAGAGACTAAAGAAATCCTGCTTTATAGAGCTGGATAAAATGTTATGGCCAAAATATTTTTTTTTCCTACTGAAGTAATGCAAATTTAGGCTAAAATGATATTTCATGGATTTATGCCTAATAAGTTAAAAATAAGTTTAAAAACCCACTTTATTTTGCTCAAGAAGGAGTGAAAAATATAAAAATGAAATACTTTATAATTGCATTCAGAATGAAATTTTTAATCAAATATTTTTACTGGAAATGATACTTCGCATTCAATTTTATGTTGAAATTGTTCTAAAAGCCTTGGCAGCTGAAATCATTACTCTTGGGGGTTTTTCTTGGTCCTAGCTTAATTTCTAAAGTAATTTGCCAAAGATTTTAATGATTTGCTTTGAGTGAACTCAAAATAGAGTATTTTCTGAGCTTTTCTACAATTATTGTTTTTACATAGCTGACAGAACAGTTACAGACATTCTGTCTGGAAACAATTCAACCTTTCTGAAATATACCTGATTTTGTCTGTCTCTCTGACCATTCCTGCCACCCAGAAGAGGGATGTTGGACATGACTGGTCTCGTCCTTTCCAGGTGCCACTTTCTTCTCTCCTCTTAAATTATAGATGCAGGTGTGGAAGAAGCAGAATAAACTGAACAGCTTCCTCACCAGCCTGACCAAAAGTCAGAATGAAAACCAAGCATCTTTCAAGAATTTGCCTCTGTTTAGTATTTCAAATCCCAAACTCACAGAAGGACACACAGAGATGTTATTACTTTGGACCAGCATAGGTAGCATCGGCCTGGGTGCTTTTTAGTTACCTCAGTTTCTACTGGGGGAAAAAAAGGGCATCTTCCTTTCTAGAATTGATAGCAGGCTCATGTGAAGAGCACCCTACCTTTAGCCTTTATGGCACTGCTGCCCTCTTCATGCTCACAAATCACTTGCCCAAAGCGGGATAATGAAATATATTTTCTGCTGGACAACAGGGGTAGTAAGCCCCTTTGTCAGCCTTTGGAGCCTGGAGCAGCAAGAAGGAAAAACAAAAGCCTACCCTTTGCAGCTTTTTTCATATATTACACTTCAAAGCAGAAGGTGAAGAGATAATGGAAACATTAGGAATTTACTGAACGATGTCAGATGTAAAGTACCAGACAGCATTCGGGAGTCGACATATTCCTATGTGAATGACTCCAGTTTCATATGTGGCTTCTTTTAAAAAAAAACTTATTGTCATCTTTCTGGGGATCTTCCATTTTACGATTCAGCAATGGTCTGCAGTTATTAACTTCTAGTGGATACAGTGGGAATGATGATCCATACCGGAGTGAGATTTTTCAATGCACTATTTTTTCCACATGCTGATTTATCATGTTAGATCTTTTCATGACAAAAAAGGACCTGCTTCAGGCAATTTTCCTTGAAAATATTTTAAAGCCAGTCTGAAATTTTGTTCTAATAGATGACATTGTGTTTTCCTTATTTCTCTGGGGAAAAGAACACTTTGTGGTTTAAAATATTTTGAAATTAAGTTTGTGATGGTATTTTCTGTGGTTTAAGATTAAACACGATATGTGACTATGAGTGGCATCTTATTTTTTTGTTTTTGTTTGTTTTATGAAATATTTCACCAGGAACACAGTTTCAGCAAAAACTGTGTGCCTATGCACATGTGTGGGGAGGAAGATCTTTCATCCAGCTGTGCCCTAAACGTCTTGACTGCCTTCAGGATTGTGTTAAAATGTTTCCTGACGTTAGATGGTGTAAACCATAATTTGCCATTAATTATATTAGGTGAGAGCAGCAAAGAGTAGCATCCCTTTGCTTATGCTTCTACTTCCCTTGAGGACTGATTACAGCTTTCCTTCTACCCAAAGAGTGTCAAGCAGAAAATTATACAAGAACACATATATAGGTGTGTGTATATACATATATATATATATATGCGCTATACCAGTAGCATTTCAGCACTGCAGGCTTCATAAAGAAGGATCCACAGATTCAGTGCCAGCAATGGTGAGAAGAAAACTGGGATGCGAGGTGGCAGCACACGATGTGAAGGTGAGGCACCGGCTCCTGCAGCCGAGACCCCTGGCCCTGCTGGGGAGGTTCCCCTAGGAAGCTGCTTCTCAGCCCAGCCAAGCGCTGGGGCTCCCTTCTGCAAAGCCTCAGGAGGGGATGGTGCTGCCCAATTTGTGTAAAGGGGAAGTGCCCGGGACAAGGGTTTAAAACAATGTCAAGCTTATCTGCAAGGCAGAAAGCCAACGACTTTAGCACAGTTCTGATAGCAGATAAAAACAAGGCAGAGCCTGGCAATCAAAGGTGACGTGAAGAGATGGTCAAGAAAAGTTTAGAGCACATTGGAAAGATCAGTTAATGGCAATTTTACAAGGGAATATGCTGTATAAGAACAAGGCAATGACAGGTACCTTAGCACTGAGCAAAAGGTGAAGAACCCAGTGCACAACTGTTCAAATCATGTTGCTGAATTCTAGCAACAATTTCACATTGTGGGAAAGGTAGCCTGCTTTATGTTTTTGCATGCTGCTGCTGAGTTGCCTTAGAATAGTGTGTTTGGTGGTCTTTGTTCAGTCCTTAGCAGTTTGTATCCCACCACACATCTGTCTCCTTTCCAGTGGAGCCAGAGTACTGAAAAAAAATCATTTAACAATTAGCAATATTTCCTTCTCCAATTGGGTGGTCTATTTTATAGCCAAAATGGAATTAGATCCAGGAAGTGACAGGTATTTTTGAGGCTAAAGCTTGATAGCACCAAACAGAAAATTCGGAAGGATGTGTCACACAATTCCCAGGAAGACAGAGGCTGGAAGTTTGCAAATGCATGCAAAGTAAGAAAAGTAGGAGCACAGAGGAATATTGTAGCTCTGGAGGAAACACAGGGTGCTGATGTGTATCTCCGTAGCATTTCTGACCATTTTCATTTCCCAATACAACATGTAACCTGGACATAAATACGTATTGCACATATTTCCCTGCCTTTAGCCCCTCTCCTTTCCTTGCTGCACTAGGCACAGGCAGTGCAGCCCCTGTTCAGAAGGTGGTGCACATTTTGATGGTAATTCTTCACTAGGTAGCTGACACCCTTCAATACAGGTGATGCTCAGTGTGGAATAACAATTAGTCTTGCTAGATGTTTCAAGAGCGAGTGCTAAGGGAGATGGAATATGACTCCCTTTCACTAAAAGTGTTTGCCCCTGAAATCTTGGAGTCTTTCAGCAAAGTCTAAGTGATGGCCAAAGGCCACAGAGATGAAGACAGATGGTTAAATCTGCTGAATCCCTGAAAAATCAGTAAAATATACAATGAAAGTAAAAAAAATGTGCACAGGCTACAAGTGCACAGAGCACATTATCCTTTCTTGTCAAAAGACTAACAAAAGTATTAAAAAAAACATCACCAAGAGAGTGAACCAGTGGCAACACTGATCTTTACGGAGTTTCGCAGGCTCAGAAATGCACCTCCTGGGCAATATCCTCCCAAAACTCCCCTGGACGACCAAGCCACCCTGTGTTAGGGCATGGCTCCCCTGCCTGCATGGGGACTGTGTGCGCAGGCACCAGTGGGAGCCCTGCGCCCCAGTCTTGGTGTCTCGGAGCCACCTGTCAGGGAGGCCTCCAGCATGGCTAGATCCCACTGTGAGGCACGGGAAGGAGACTTCAGGAAGAAGTTCTTCCCGGA
>NW_010254803.1:3563-11380 GCF_000690775.1 Eurypyga helias | reverse complement strand
CGCGCCGCTGCCGCCTCCCGCTTGCACACACGGGGGAGCTGCGGCTCCACCGCGCCCGGGCTGCCCGACAATCCCCCCCCGCCGGGTTTGTCGTGTTCTGTTCCCCTACACTCCCCGGTGAAGGGTCTCACGGCTTCACACTCGGCATCTTTACACCCAGAGAGGCTTAAGGGGAAAACCAGCACATCAGTGGAGACATAAAGGGGGGAAAAGGTTCATAACTCGACTACATCCCCAAGGGAGCTTTCGTTACAAAGCTTCAAGACGAGTGACTTTTCTCTTTTCAAAAGGTGAGAAATCCATCGTTTCTACCCAGGGGGAAGCCTTTCTCCCTTTCTGACATTTTAGAGGCATGACCTTAGCTTTCCTTAAAGCCGTGCTTGCCCAAGAGCCATCACCCAAGTTTGCGCTCGTAGCGTGAAATTTGGTTTTCACACTTTCTTTCATTTTTGTCTGAGCATCGGGAAACAGATTTTAATGTGAGGGTGACTGAGCACTGGCACAGGTTGCCCTGGGAGGCTGTGCAGTCTCCAGCCTCAGAGATACTCAGAAGCCATCTGGACAGGGTCCTGGGCTGCTCCAGGTGACCCTGCTTGAGCAGGGGGGGTGGAGCAGATGACCTCCAGAGCTCCCTTCTCACCTCAGCCAGCCCGTGATTCTCTGATTTTTTCCCTTCAGTTCACTTTTCTCCTGCCATCACTCTCTCACTTCTTTTGCCATTAATATCTGCTGCCTCAATTGCTTCATTCTCACCCTGTTGTCTCTCTGCTTACTCGTCATGTTCTGCTTTTCACTCTTGGACAGTGAAAAAAATATTCTGCCCTTGGGAAGTAACGAGAGGCTACATATTTGACAAGTGGAGCTAAGGGTCAGCTCCTACAGCAGCATCTTCCATCTCTATAGTAACGGGACGAGAGGCACTACAGGACAACATCACCACGGCTACGTGTATATCAATCCAGGTGTACATGCTATCATATATACTTCGTGTAACCAGTAAACTGCACTATGTCAATCAATATAAAAATGCTTTCCCATGCCACGAGGACCACTAACGTGCTGGAAGTAAATGCAAACATCATTTGTGGAATTGCTACATACCTGGTAAAGTATTCTGCAAAATCAAGTTGAAATTTCTGATCAGTGGGTTTTTGTAACTGATTCTTTAAACTAATTGTAAAGGATAATAAGCAGCCCCTTATATAGGTTTAGAAGAAGAAAAAAAACTTGATATGGAGCTAAAAGCTGTAAAGGATAGTAAGAAGCCCTTTATATAGGTTTAGAAGAAGAAAAAAAAACTTGATATGGAGCTAAAAGCATGCTCCAAAATAGCTCAGTCCCTTAAAAATGCAAAATATAAAACCTCAACCTCAGTGTGAGTCACTTTGATAAACAAAAGCAGAACTGAAATAAACCACAGAACAAACCGTGTGTCTGTAATTTAAAGGAGATAATCCTCACCACCACCAATCCCTCTCAGTTCTCCCTGTGCCCCACGAACAAATTCCTCACCTGGACATCAAATTGCAAAGCCACCTGTCTCGACTGACCTCACTCACAGAAGTCAAACTATCCCTGACACTTCTCCTGAGGAAGAGTGGTAACTATTTCATCCAGCTGTGGAAACATCGGTCTTAAACCCTGGTGGAGGGTGGAAAAAAAGGCTGGTTTTCCTTCCTGCATCACCTGCCCCAGTGAAGAGAGCAGCTCCAGCTCAGAAAAAGCTCTTCCCTTCTTCAAAAAGCTGAATACACCATATGCAAAAGGTAGGAAAAAAGCCTTTGATGTTCCTGCTGTGGCCTCTTAAGCTCTGAGTTTACCTGCCAGCACGCAGTTAAAGCTGCCTTACGAGTACTAAAAAAAGGTAAAATTGAGTCCACTGCATCACATCTGTAAAACTAAAAAACTCAGGCTTGTTATGGAATGACATATTAAACAGTGTTCCAGGATTAGGGCTTGCACTGTTGTACCTATTTAAACAAGAAAAGAATAATCTGTATGACGGAAGAAATGGGGAGCCCAGACCTGAGGAATTGATCCCTGCTGTACTGCTGTGCCTCTTCTTCAAGTCCCTATTTCCCACTAACACAAAGGATTTAACTCAAAACTCACTTAAGGTAAACTTCTAGGTAAGTTTGCTCTATTATAAATTTACCTCACTAACGGAAAATTCTGTTGCTAAATGGCACTAGCTGTTAAGTTTGGAGTTGGCATATTACACACAGGGGGATGCGCAGCCATGCTTTGGATGCAATGGGGCCATGCAACTCCGTAGCCCTTCAGTTACCACATGCTCTTGGCCACGTGGCCCATGACAGGTGAGAATGAGATCTCTACGCTTGTCCCTCATTCTACTGGCATTTTTCAGCTTTTCCAAACACAACAAAATCCTTCGAGGTGAAAGAGTTCTGCATCCTTAAAAAAAAATTTAGTCAATTTAAAAATAATGTTGCGTTCCTGTGCGATCCTATCATTTGTTTGCGAAATCTGCTTCTCAGCAAAAGCCCGGCATTCCAACAACTGCTTACTTTCTTGTTACAGTCTTAGCTGCAGTGTCCTGATAAATAGATGTTTCCATGGAGATGACAAATGAATATCATCCATGTTGCAATGAGCTTCTGATTTCATCTTGAACCATTAGCTTTCAAACCACAGCTTATTCATTATTCATTTGCAGTAAGGAAATGGCTGAAACCCAGAGCATTACAGCAGATGAAAATCTGTGCATGTAGTCTAGAAAAAAGTGCATTTGCCACCACGCAAAATCAACAAAACTCCCTGGCATTAAAATAACAATCCTAGAAGCTGTCCTAAAGGCCTACACATTTTTTTCCTTCAATTAATAGCATGCCTACATACAGTATGGGAATTAAGACAGACTTCAAATATTCAGGCAGGCAGGGAACTTTCAGGAGGAAAAAATCAGAAGGTGACATTCAACTTTTTCACACGGTAGGAATGACACCAAATGCTTTTCAGAAACTAACGAACAGGCACAAACATAAATAATCAAAAATTTGACTTGATAGCTTAATAGGAATATGTAAATTTTTGTGGGTTTTGACTGTTTTGGAGTATGTTCTTGAGTACGAGTGAGTCTAACAAAGAGAATGAGAAAGTATCTTCAGTCTTTCCATAACTAAAACCTTAGCAGTTGCTGAAGTTATTTTTTAAAAAGGACTTTAAGGCTCATGAGAGCATTCCACTCTGCAGGAATAAATGCCAACTTTTGCCTGCTCAATTTAAGAGAAATTCTTCTATATTTAAATAAATTAAAGGCAGTACAATTTTAAGATGACCATTTGCATTAACATACAGTATCAGAGCAGTCTGTCATCTGAAAACAATCTTTCAGTCTCAAGTCCTGGGCTAGGAGAAAGAAAGTCAATGCACTCTTATTGCTACAAGTAGCACCTTCTGAAAGAAATTTTCTATCTTCTGTCCTTTCATATACAAGGGCTTCAAATTTCTGGAATTACATGAACATAAAATACTTTTTTAAATGCTGGACTAAGATTATCCTCCTTGGAAGGAAGGAGTCTGTGACCAATGCTTGAAAGACACAGCAGACACATGTACTGCAGTGTCACCTAATTTCCACTGCCTGCTCATTATCTGTCATTGTCTCTAATGGCATTCAAATTTAATATAATTAAGGTAGGCAAGAATTTTCTGGCTGATTTTGAGGTTGAAGGTGTTTATGACCCGAAGGACATTTTGTCTGGATGGAAGTTATCCTGCATATGATCCAGAGGAAGAAAACAGGACACATAAAAGTGGGACGTCCTTCACACTTGCCCTGGTTAATAACATCCATGCTCCTGCTGTCTGAGCGCTGGAATTGTCCTGGGAAAAGCATGTCAATTAGAGTAAGTTATAACCAATTACGTGTCTCATCATTTGAATTATTGTCCATTAAGGACTGACCCGAGTTTACAGAACACATTTCATTCATGTAATAGGCTTAATACCAACGTGACAAGAGGTTGAAGGGTAACAAGAAATGATGAACAGACATTACTTTGTTACATGGAAAGGGGACAGTGAGCAGCAGCTCATTTTTTCCACTAAAGCCACATGCCATTTCCATACTACTAATCTTACCTACTTTCTCAGATTACCAGGAAGCTGGAATGACCCCACGCTCCACTGCACAAACAGCCATCTCCATAAAGTCTCTTCGTATCTCACAGATGAGGCTTTATCCAAGCCTAACGTAGGGATGAGACGAAGCAAGCAACACAGGCCAACTCTTATTCATGACAAGAAATATGCAGGCAGTCTAGACAAAGCGCTGAGCTCTTCCTGTGTGGGCTGCCTCACATGGAACAGCACATCTATTAAATGCCTTTTTCTGCAGAAACACAAACTTGCCAGGGTCTTTTCTTGTTGCCGACAGGGATGGGGGAGAGGGGGAGAAGAGGAAACCGCTTCCCATCCTTTGCGATCTTTGAGGATTTGACCTACCACATTTAATTTAGGGAACTTCTCTACTCTGAAGTCAAAATAGGAGTTGCAATGGAATCTCTCCATTATTGCAACTCACAGTAGTTAAGGTCTGGAGCTGCCTAAGGTATGAAGTGAGACATCTGGGACACGGGCTGTCAGAAAATGGATTCGTCTCTCAGACCTAACTCTTTTCTTATTTGGCAGGAAATGGGAAATGCTCTCTCTTCATCATGCTCTTCATTTGGCTCTCAGCACAGATCCATAATAACCATGACAGCATGTTCTCACTCACAAACACAGATTGTAACTTTCTGAGGAAATAAAAGCAACAGTCAGATACACAAAGCCATGGAAACTTTCACTCCAGCACAGTCAGGATTCCAGCACGGAGCCTGATGACCAATGGAGTGAAACACGCTCTCTTTCTCCTTGAAAAGAAAAACAAAAAACCCCAGGATGGAAGAAGGTGTCCCATATACAATGTCATGGAGTACTTTTCTGTAACTTCCTAAGATAAACACAACAGGCTTACGCTTTTGGTGATGATATTTGCTGAAGCTAAAATGACCGCAGTGAACTCACTGAAGAGCACGCTGGATCATCTGAAAGACACTGATGTTATTGTTATGTTTGCAAATCCTTGTTTAACCTATAACTTCCCTTTGCTAGCTCTCTCATGCATTTTTATAAACCCGACACTGTGTGCCTTTACCTTTACCAACTGGATATGGAGAAGTAACTCCATAGGCGGCATACATAGCGTAAGACAGTCTGAATCCACTAATAAGTGACCACACATGGTCCTTCAGCAGAAAGGTCACTACAGCCACCCTGTTTCACCTGGCGCCGAAGCCAGCCTTGCTGTCTGACAGCTTCCTCTATTTTCAGTCAGTCGCTGTTGTGCACAATACACCTGACCCACTGAAATCTGCACCTCCCGATTCATTTAATGAGCCTAATCCTATATTTACTACTGTTTCAAATACATTACAGCATTAAAAACCTGCAAGGTTAGACAACTTCCATGGGAAAACAAGAAGCCATACGTCTATATAACTGACAATTTCTGAGGCGACAGTGAAGTTTGAAAATCACAGCCCTCAAAGTCCAAGACTAGAAATTGAGATGCAGAAAGAGCTAATTAGCAGCTGTAACTGACTAATTAATGTACTGAGTCCTAACAGAGAATAAAGGTTCATATCCCTATAGCACTTGTGGTATATAGATTTAACCCCTAGGCCTAGGAATGCAGTCGTCTAGGTTCTGTTCCAAGCTCAATTTCAGCCTGACCTCCCAGAAGCCACCACGTGCTTTGTTCCAGTTTAATCAATGTGTCACAGTGCAAATATAATTTTCCACACATTTACAGTGTCCTGAGTTTGGAGAGCATTCAGTAAAAAGCATAATGCGGAGAGAGAAGTTAATTTTTCTTGATCACAGAAGAACCTAAATCTTCTGCCTTAAACGTAGAATAAGATATGAAAAGTTTATCAATGAAAACTATTTGGCTTTTGTTCAATGACATGATATTAAAGCAAGAACACATGATTTTCAAAAAAAGTTTGCAGTATCATTATCCCTTTTCCTATTAGGAAATAACTAAATGCCCAGAACAGAGATTTTATTGTTACATTGTACAATACTGCGATACTAGGGCAGAAAACAGCATTCCAAGCATAGAAACTCTGATTAACTCGAGTCCAAGTCATATTGCATGGGAGAAATAGGCTTATTCCCTGCACTTCAGCCAAGCACAGTTCACAGAAAGCAGCAAGTCTCTACACAGCGTGGCCCAACAAGGCAGACAGGACAGCTCAGACTGTGTCACACGGTCAGGAAGTCATCCTGCCACAGCCTGAACCCAAACTCAGTGCGCAGCACTATCAAAGCTGTGCTGCACCACTGCAATCAAAGCAAAGACTTCTACCAAAGTCTGCTTGGCAGAAAAAGTAGGAAAGGCTCAACTGTGTCTTTGTGAGAATCCTCCCCAGCTTACAAAAAACAGGAGAAACACACTGAAACGAGGAACAGCACATTTGCAGAAACATACTGAAGCACTTCTTCCCCCGTATTTCTATCCAGTGCCCACATTAGTTTAGCTTATATACTTTTCTGCTTTCTTTCCCACCTTGAGTACTTGGGGTGATCCTTCACAACCTGCTGGCAAGTGAATAACAGGGATCTCTCCCCTGAAAATTGTGGAAGAAGCTGCAACAGGATGGGAAAGTTGGAGCTATCTATGGTACTGCTAGTTCTGAAGCCCCACAAAGTACCAGACTTGAAACCCTCCTGTCATGTCACGGTGGGAGAAGCCCCATGGAGAGCCAAGGGAGAGAAGCTCAGACTCTGTGACATTCCCATGAGTGCAATCACAAGCCCTCACTTACACAGTCCACATCACGGGGCACAAGTGGGGCCAAGCACACAGGTTCTGACCACAGCATTCTGTCGGCTTCAAAGTCAAGCTCCACGGCTAACCAGCTCACTGGGCATTTTCAAAATGTACACGTCTTTGCAGTTTCCAACCTGCTTGATAATGATGTAAGCAGAATGGACAAAGCACCACTGCTTCGATTTTAGACTAATACTTCTCTTCTGAAAGAAGATTTCATTTCTGCCTTGGGAAGTCTGCTTTTCCTAATTTCTTCTCTGCAGAAGGGAGAATTTATGCAATGTGTAGAGCTGGCTGCACGATGTGTATATTGTATTATAGATCAGCATGTTTGATGATCATGTTGAGATCTTAAACCATTTGACATTCCCACACCAGTGCCAGCCCCAGAAAGCAGCAGGGAAACCTTCAGCAGCAGCTGTTCAGCCGTTTCTGTTATCAGCTAGGATAAAACTCAAAAAACTCAAGTGCTTTATACAGAAGATACAGCCCTCCCATCCTCTGGAGCAGGGACTACACCAAGGTCAAAGAAAAACCTCATTTTCCTCCCTGTGAAAATTCCAATTTGCTCAGATTTTAAGGTGGGTGCACATTACTCAAATCTGAAATCCTGTAGAAGTGTATTACAATCAGACAATCTCTCTGTCTAACGCTCTGGCTCCACAGGGCAATTTCGAGCCCCAGAAAACAGTAGGGAGGATGTGTGCCCCTGCCAGCTCTACAGCATAAGAAACCAAAAAAAAACCCATTTTTGCACGTGCAATTGCGTCTCCCACCACCAGATGCTACTGCGACATCAGAATGGGAGCCGGGGGCTGCGGCTGCTGCGCTCCCCATAGTCCCCTACTGAGGGATGGACATTATAGAGAATCTTTAATTACATGATCACACGCTACCTCATCCCCCGAGCAGGCGTCCTTTGGAAGAGGATAATGAAGAAAGCTATTATCTGTAGAAACCTTCTTCGTGTGCTGGA
>NW_010254803.1:0-3544 GCF_000690775.1 Eurypyga helias | reverse complement strand
ATGAGACAGCGGGGGAAGAGGAGGGTGTCGCGGGTGAGGCTGCTGAGCACAATGAAGCTGTGCTGTTCGAGAGGCTGGTGAAAAGGGCTGCCTAGCTGGGAGCCAGGGTACAGAGACATTGTTCTGGCTATCCAGAATCAGAGGGTATTTGAGACACTGAGTTTCATCTCTCCATGCTTCCGTTCCCTTGTAAAATGGGGATAACGCCTGCCGACGTCTCTGACGTGACTTTAGGAGAATTAAACAATGGTCCTAACGTATTAATGCATTTATACATGAACTATTAATAGCAGTAAGACTCAGCACTGCACACAGTATAGAGAAGAAAAAATGGCTATTTAATACACAGCCATACAGGTAGTTGTTTTGGTTTTTAAAAAAGCTAAATATGTACACCCCCCCAAAAAGGATGCCTATCCGACATGCTCTAAGCACCTTTGACAGCACTGTATTTTTTAAATGCAGCAGCACAGCTTAAACTCCAGTCTCCTTCCGGGCGCACTGGAAGGAAAATTCAGAAGCCATGGTGAAGGAGAAAGGCTCCAGCAGGATGCCTGTAAGACAGCCAGCACATCATGGCCACTGGTCCCTTCCTGCAACAGAAGCCAAGCTCGGGTTGCTTGGCACGAGGGGGAACGACAGCCATGGTGTCTCACAGATGGCCAGATGACAAGAATGAAGGTGGGGTGCAGAGAACAGGAATGAGTGACGAAGCCCATGGTAAATAGTTCAAACAAGTATCCAGCCTACACTGGAAGCCTCGATCTAACACTTAACCCTTCAGCCGTTTGCAGTCCAGTTTTCCCACCACGCTGCAGCCTTAATGAATGCCCAATAACCTTTGCATTACCTCCTTCCCTATTTGCTACAATAAAAAGTCAGCATACTGTCAAGCAAAGGGTTTGAATCATGCGGAGATGGGATAACTAAAACCCTTCCAACTCTTCCTCCCTCCATGAGAAGACCTGCGTTTTGTGTAGCAGCCCATGTCTGCTCACACTAGAACAGTTCCGGAGGGAAACAGCTACTCACCAGGAGCCTCACCTCTGCAGGGTAGAAGGAAGGAGAAGAGGCACGGGGGCAAAATAAGCAGTTTAACTAATTCAAAGCAAAGTGACCTTATCACCAAACTGAACATAATCATACTACAAGAAAGACAGAAATCATGCTTTTTTTCCTTCTATTTATTATTTTAGGACTGCAATGTCCTGATAAGCAACCAGCTTAAACATTTCAGCCCAATTAAACATTTCAGCCCAATGCAGAATCCACAGTCCCTTCCTACGATCTCATTTCCTTTGGACAGCATTTTCCCTTAATCAAAAAATGTCTTTATCCCCACCCTCCATGATTCTCAGCTCCTTCCTAGAACCACAGTCAGTCCACAAGCTCTGAACAGAGCTCTTGTCCTACTGCCTTCCAGCAACTGTCCTGCACTGTCCGAGCTTCAGCCTTGCCTGCAGCCATTTAAATGTATAGCACAGAGATTCCTTTCCTCTCATTTTCCCCCTTTTCCTCCAGCAGAGAAAACAGGAGCAGGACAGGCAGGACAGGTCTCCTCCCCTTCTTTTCCCTATGTATTTGCCACTTTGTTCTGCGCTGCAGAGCATTCAGACAGATTCATAAAGGGATGTTACTAAAAGGGCATCACTAACCTAAGCAAATATCAGGAATTGCCTTTGTCTGTACAACAGCCTGGAGCACAGCTCTGAGGGGTGCAGAACTGGGATGAGGTAAAGGACAGAGGCAAGAAAGTCAAGGAGTTAAGTAGAAATGGATAAAGGATGAAATTCTGCTGTTGAAAAGCACAAAATCCTCCATCCCGGTGGTGTTTGCTTCCAGCCCTTGTGTGTGGGGAGTGGGGTGCCATCCTGCCGCCGAGGTCCCCATGAGACCCCTCAAGGTGCCCCCATGAGGCCAGCCCAGGCTGAACACCTGAAATGTTCCTTCCCTACCTATGGGGACATGGGATTAGAGGCCAGTGAGTGAGAGACAGGAGCTACCACCATCTAGTCCATGCAGTAGGTTCTTGGAAGAGGTGAAAAGACATTTGATAGACAGCACCCACGTACAGAGCACTGCATCTGTCAGGAACAAGGCAGGAACCATGCAGTGCAGTATGCCCCCACCCTCGAGAGAGAAACATACGTGCCACTTTTTGTGTGCTGATGGAGGAACCTCCAAAAGAAAAGTTAGTTTCTGTGGTGATGGCCAGGCAGCATGTCTCTGGAAATGAAAGAGGCAGCAGCTCGCTAAGGAACCTACCACAATCAAAGGACTGCATTTGTCAGAAACCCATCTTCAAGGGGTAATTCCTTACCACAGGATGCAACCTGCCTGAAAACCAATGCTCTCACTGCTACACAGCTCCAGTCTTGGCTCCTCCTCCACATCAGAAACCTCAAGAAGACCTTTAAGATCACCAAGTCCAACCGTTACGGAACTCCAATGCTTCCCCAAGAGAAGGATATTAGAAGTAACAGTTCTCTTTCTTGTGAAGATTTTGTTCCTTTTAAAAAATAATGTAAACAGTGAGAGAAGAGACCATTTCACTAAGTTAAACTTGAACAGAGTTTCATCACCTGACATGAAATTCTAACCTCAAGAAGACCTTTAAGATCACCAAGTCCAACCGTTACGGAACTCCAATGCTTCCCCAAGAGAAGGATATTAGAAGTAACAGTTCTCTTTCTTGTGAAGATTTTGTTCCTTTTAAAAAATAATGTAAACAGTGAGAGAAGAGACCATTTCACTAAGTTAAACTTGAACAGAGTTTCATCACCTGACATGAAATTCTGCTCAGACTCCCAGCACAGTTCAGCATTCAGCAGGAGCATTTTAAGCCTGTTTCAAGCAGTGCCACATGCAATTTCATTTCTTTTCGCCAGCTTCTTCCATCACACTGATAGCAATCATATTTTAACCATAGAAAACCTTCAAGAAGTAGTACTCAGCTGGCCTAAAAACAGCACTGCTGATTGCAATGGAACTTGACTGCCATTTTCTATTCACAAACCCTTTCAGTTCTTGCAGTGCATGCTGTTATGCAAGGTAATTTTCCAGTTATAATGAGGCTTAAAATAGCTAGAGAGACAATCTAGAACAAAATAGAGCACATGCAGTAGGTAATTCCTATGCGTTTCAGCTTCATTATCAGTAAGGCTTCCAGTTAATTCTTGATACATTCATAGAGAAGTGTGACGTTATTTTCATACAATTAGGAATAAGATTTGGATCTTAACTGATTGATCCTAAACTTAGGGCTCTTTTAATTGTTTTAATTTCTGCATGCTCACTCTTTAGCTTCAAAATAATTTCCTTATTTAAATCTTCCAAATGTCATGCTACAATAAGGTGAAAAGGAATCGATAGAAATCAGTGGCAGACAGCATCACAACTGTCTGTCTGCAGTGGCAAGTGGGGACAGGCCTCCCCTGAGAAAAGTGACTGCCTAAAAGGTAAAGTGTCTCGAGCTGAGTCTTGTGCTTCTGCGCGATACTGCTTTCAATATTAGCTTGCTAATTTATCATAGAATCATAGAATC
>NW_010254802.1:104183-115247 GCF_000690775.1 Eurypyga helias | reverse complement strand
CTAGGTGATCCTGCTCTGGCAGCGGAGTTGGGCTAGAGGATCTCTAGAGGTACCTTCTAACCCCTACCACTCTCTGGATCTGTGAGTCTGTGTAAATATATACATATACCTAAAAATTGTGTGGTAATTTTAGAACCCATGTAATGAATTGTATATGGTTATGCACGGTTTGTTGTTGATTTAGTTCTAAGGGCTGTATATACACAGGCACACCTTCACACGTAAATACACACTCATAAATACATACACACGCACACACATCTTACACATGCAAATACACACACACACAGATATACACACAGGCACACACAAATACACTCACATAAATACACATACACACCCACTCCCTTATAAACACACATTCAGATACACATATATATGCACACACATACACACACACATATATTCATACACACACACAGGTTAACCCCCCCCCGCCGTACGCACATAGTCAAATACACGTTAATACAGACACACATACTCATACACACACACACACACAAGTACACACACCCTGCTTACACACACGCACCCAAATACACAAAGATCCACACATAGATCCCCCCCCATACATATACGTACATATCCACACGCACACTATCCTTCTGCACAACTACACAGAGCACCAGCATGGTGGTAACAACTGGCTGCTGCCATAGGAATCTGGGGACACCTGACCACCATCACCCCCCCCTTTGTGACTCCCTTTGACTCCCTCAGAAAATCAATAATGTGATAACCTAAGAGTGTGTGTATAAGGGGTGTGTGTAAGATACATGTATGTGTATGTACATATGATGTGTGTATGTGAGTGCGTGCATGTGCACGTGTATATATACAAGTGTATACAGAAGAACGTATATGTGTGTGTGTAAGATGTGCATGTGTACATGTGTATGTGTGCGCGCATGAGTGCATATATGTGAGCAGTGTGTATAAGACACGTGTACTTGTAGAAGGTAAGCATACGAGTGCGTGTGCACTCCCAGCCTGCTCACCCTGGGGGCTCTGCCCTGGAGCTGGTTGGCAGCTGCCTTTTGGAGGTGCCTGGGGCCTCCTTGTGCCCCCCATCCCTTCACTGCTGTGTCGCAGTCAGAGGCGATAGCCTCCGGTGCAGCTCTCAGCATGGAAGGCTTTGATCTTAGCATACTGTTAAATAGACAGTTCGTTTTTCCCTGAGCT
The DNA here is from genome assembly GCF_000690775.1 of Eurypyga helias. Classification (NCBI taxonomy): domain Eukaryota; kingdom Metazoa; phylum Chordata; class Aves; order Eurypygiformes; family Eurypygidae; genus Eurypyga; species Eurypyga helias. The sequence goes on along the minus strand of NW_010254802.1, from coordinate 114,065 downwards.
GGTGATGCGGAGTGAGATTTCTGCCTTGACTTTCAGCTTTTGCTTTTTTTTCCCCCCATGGAGTTGATCTGCAAAAGTCTGAGGTATCAGTAATATCAATGTGCCATGAGTAGGCAGGGTGTGTTTGCAGCCTCCTGGCCTGCAGGCATTAGGTGGGTGATATCTTCTAATGCACTAACTAGCATTTTGATACTTGATTAAAAAATATGTGCTTGGATGTTAGAAATGCTGATTGCTGACACAAAAAAAAAAATCCCACTCCAGTTTTGGAGCCTCCAAAATGTTTTACAGCAGAGTCTGCCCAGTGGGCACCATCCCAGGGTGGAAAAATTACAGCCAAGTCATATTTGACTGGTTGGAGCGAGTCCAGGGGCAGCCACAAAGATGCTGTGATGGCTGGAGTCTCTCTGCCATGGGGACAGGCTGAGAGAGTTGGGGGTGTTCAGCGTGGAGAAGGGAAGGCTCCAGGGAGACCTTATAGCAGCCTTCCAGTACTTGGGGGGGCTACAGAAAACCTGGGGAGGGACTTTTTACAAGGGCAGGGGGTGACAGGACAAGGGGTAACGGGTTTAAATTGAAAGTGGGGAGGTTTAGATTAGATATCAGGAAGAAATTCTTCACAGAGAGGGTGGGGAGGCACTGGGACCGGTTGCCCAGAGAAGCTGTGGATGCCTCATCCCTGGAAGTGTCCAAGGCCAGGCTGGATGAGGCTTGGAGCAACCTGGTCTAGTGGAAGGTGTCCCTGCCCATGGCAGGGGGTTGGAACTGGATGATCTTTAAGGTCCCTTCCAACCCAAACCATTCTATGATTAGATAGTGAGGTTCTCATAAGCTTTAATAACTCCCCGCTATAAAATCTTCATGTATGTTTTATATGTTATTTCCATATATGTACGTTTACCCCATGTTATCCTTATTCAATTGCAAAAAGTTTTGTGAGCTTGCCCATAGGTTTTTCAGTTTATACTAACAGTAACGCCCACAGTAATATCCCCTTTTCCATCTCTCACCTCCTTCCTCCCCTTCATGTCCTCCAGTCTGATCCTGCTAGCGTGACTGGGTGGGCACTGTGTGCTGCCGTTGGTGAGGACTGGCCAGCCAACACACAACCCCAGCCAAGGGGTTTGGCCCCTTGGGTTTTGTCTTTTGAAATAAGTAAGGTGTACCTTTCTCCCAGATGCTGTACTAAGTTTTGCCTGCGTGTGTGTCTCCACTCTAGAGCCAGCATAACTGCACAAGCTGTATTTTGATAGGAAAGCATTCCGAATGCAATGGTCTGAACATACCGCGATGGTTGAAAACATCCGCTATTCCAGCAAAAGCCGGTTCATAGTTACAGGGAGACATTGAAGAGATAGGAGACAAAAATAAAATAAGGAATTTTCATTGGATATTTATTTCGATAAACATTGTGTATTCCAAACAACTACATGTTATTTCAGTTGTAAGCCACAATCTGTTGGAACCGACGTCCCAAGAGCTCTTGTCATCATAAACCAGACAGTCAATGCATCGCCACGGTCTGCGGACATAGAGCGCTTTCAAGTGCAAAGCAGATTATCAGAAAAGACATATTGCCGACCTCCTTAGCAACCTGGACAATGCTAAACTCCAGTAAAAACGCTTCGGTTGCCTGCAGTTTAGTTGTCTTAGTGCCATTGTAATAAATTAATAGAAAATATATCTTTTTTTCATTGGAAAGTCTATAAGAAAATGTACAAACATCTAACTCCGAAAAAGGACCAGCTATTTCGGCAACAGGTAAAACAAGCACTTGAACAGAGGCAAAAAACCCCACCCCAAACATCCAAACAAACAAACAGACAGACAAACAAACAAAATGCAATCAAAAAATCCCACTCTACCAATGGCAACTGTGTAGGCAAGCATGGAGACATTCGCAGTAACAAAACCTTACGAAGAGGATAACTGCAGCTTGCGCAGGGACTGTTCAAAGGACGTACAAAGTACAAGCAGTCAGGTAATTCACTAGTCAAAATGTGCATGTGCAATTTCTAGAGCAGTCAAAGATTTAAAAAGTAATCATATGGCACAAAGCGATTGCTGACTGGCGATGGTATTTGGTTCTGTCTTCAGAGCAACACGCTGGCTTTGGCCCATAAAGGTGGATGGGAGCCCTTTGCATTTCACAGGAGTGTCTGCCCCATTACACCGCCACAATGCTCTGCTGTCCCTCAGGCTTACGGGCTGCAGTGATCCCCCATTCACAGCGTGAGACCGACCCCGGCTCCGAAACAGGCCCCCCGTGACAAGCTTTGTGTGATAGAACAAGCTACTTACAAGTTTTCTTCTCTTAGTAAGAGGAGATTTGTATTTTTAGGAAAGGAAAAAGGTTTTCCTAGAGCCAAGTCTTGTAATTTCACCCTGAGATTTCCCAAAATTGTAGAATCAGAAGCTACACTTCAGCGCAAAGGCAGCATGCTCACAGAAGCTGATAAGACCAGTCTTGGGGATAGACCCACCTGACACGATCCTCTCGGGCACTTACACGCTTACAGGGCGCAGGAGAAGGGTGGTGGCCCAGTGCACCACAGAGGGACCCCTGCCCCGAGGGCCGTGCAAAGCCCAGTCCCCGACCAGGGACATTCTGAGCCAGGCTTTCCGGCCCATCGTCTGGTAAGTGCTCATGAAAGAAACGTACTCTCGCTTTGGTCCGCCTCTTGGAAGGAAGTGTGCTCCATGAACACCTGCGTGACGACAGCGACAGAATTGCCTCAGGAGAGTGAAGAGGTTTAGATAACCCAGATGAACATACTCAAGGGACTGTTTTTTAGTCTACTTGCTCGACTTCAGGGATCTGGCTCAGTTTTGGCTACCAGAGAATGTCAGAGAAACATTTGGACAATCACAGTGGAACCATAAGCAAGACCGACTGTTTGAAGGAATAGTTTGTGAAATGCCCAAAACATCGTAAGCCACTGGGGAAAAGAATTCCTGCTCCACTTGACTTTTACAAGTGTTGCCCATTTGTTCTGCAAGCGGCACAAATGCCTAAAGAGCATTCGGTAACAGACTTCTTGAGAAGCAAGGAAGGGAAAGCTTGGCTCTTCTTCTTGGTTTGTTTCTTAAATACAATACACATGACACTCAGTAAGATCAAAAATAACTCCATAACAAGCCTGAAAAGAACTTTTCCAGTTTCCAAACCCAGGAGAAGCTTGAGGGGAATGTAACCTACAGTGCCAGCTAAATTTTGCTCATGGTTGCTTTGACTTTCAGAGCAATTGATCCAAACCAGCGTGCAACACCTGTCTGCCCTTTGAATGATGCACAAAACGGTTGCTCTTTCATTCTAGCTGCAAGGTAGCATTTTGGATACTGGGGGGGGAAAAAAAGCAACTTAATTACATGAGCTTTAATTGAAACAGAGCAAAACGAAGTAGGCATCAGCAACTAGAATAATTTCTGTAACAATGGGGCCAGGCAGAGACAAAGTAGGGAAACAAATCCAAATATTATTGGCAAAATTGACATTTTATGTGCTTTGAAAAGCTCTTTGCCTGTTTTTTTATTCCCCTAAGATTTCTTAGACTAGCCACAAGCCTCTGGAGACAGAGGCTTCATGGCATTTCCGAGCAACAGACAGAAACATCACTGAACACTTCCAACATTTTACAAGATAATGTTTAATTTCCCACTTTCAGGAGGTGTCCCCACAGGAGCCCTGATTCACACTAATCTGCCGTCATTACCCAGATCCTGCTCTGAAGAAGAGGGAAAGGTGGTACAAGACATCCGAGTAGTGTTTGGGGAGTCCCACCCTAATTCTTCAGCTCCCTGGCAAGACCTCTGTCACCTTCCATCCCAACCTCACATAACTCACCCAGGAGGAACACGACACTCATGCCCTCAATCCTGGGGACAGGCTCGGAAAGCACCACACAGCAGGGCAGTCTGACCCTGTTCCATTTGCCCTCCCTGGGAAGGTGAGGGCCGCCCACCCAATTTGAGGCTGAACAAGGTGAGTCCCAGTATTCCCAGTTTAAAACGGGAAGCCATGAAAAAGAGGGCTTTGGCTGGCTACCATAAACCCTCCAGGCTGATCCTGAACATTATTGTTTGGAGGGACTGTAGGGGAAAGACTGAGGAAATGTATGTGCTTGTTGCTTTCCTTCTAGCCTACGGCTGTTTCTTGAAGGAAAACTTCCTATTGGAGCAACCACTGATAAATAACCTTGATCCATAGGAGAAACACAGTTTTCTGAGCAAGCAGAAATAGGGGGTTTCATCAGTCTCTGCTGGCATGTTTCATCCACTCCTTCTCTCACCTCTTCCCCAGCTACGTGCAGTGGGTTAGCATGTACAACACAGATCCCAAAGAGCTTGATCAAACATCATAGAAGCTTTAGGATAAATTCTTACTGCCCAGCATCTAGGTAATCATTCAAATATACTCTTCCTATTTTGGATTTTCAACCAGCCTCACATGTTTATGTGAGCAGCCAGTAACACCATGGGGGAAAAAAAGGGTGTTTGGACAACTGAGAGGCTGGTAAAAGCAATAATCCTCAATGGCCTCCAGACCTGGAACTCCCCCTTGGAGAGGCAGCACGTAAGTTAGTCTGTGACAGGGGTGCCAATAAAACCAGCACCTTGTAAAACAAGGTCAAACCTTGCGTGGCAACACGAGAGTCAACATGGAGAGCAAGTCAACCGGCGAGGAGCTGGTGAGCACAGAGCACACGCTGATCGCGGAGGAGGGCTTTTCTGTCACATGTGGCCACTCTAGCTACTTACAGTAAGACTTCTTTTTCAACAACAACAACAACAAAATGCTACACCTCCGGAGCACGCTGGCAAGGTGTCTGCGGTGAGCAGTCAGTAGTCTGTCCCACGGAGGCAAGGCTGGCAGCCAGAAGGCAGAGCAGTGTGTCCTCATAATTTCATTTTCTTCACCACAGGAATTGGCAGTGCTTGATAGATTTTAGCCGAGTCCTCATTAGTGACCAGCTTCACCCAGACAGGGCGGAAGCTGCCTTTGAAGCCAACAAAAGCCATTTTTTCTGCAAATCAGAACAAACACAGGAGTGTGTCAAGGCTGAACTGGAAAACCACCGTGTGTATGGCTGGATGGATGCAGGTGGGCAAGAGCACACGTGTGCACGCAAACTTGGCCAATTATGCATTCTTAAGGTATTAAAGAAATACTTTCCTAATGAAGCTTAATTAAAATTTTATTTACATGTTGTATGCTTCCATTAATCAACAGTGTGTGATGCTGATGTAGCAGTGGAGAAGGAGAGGAGGACAAACTTTTCCTAGCAGAGCTTGAGCTATCTGTTAAAGCTCTCATTATTTGCACGGTGGTTATACTCAACGCCCTTTTCTGCTTGGGAAAGGTGAGGGGATGAGGAGGGACAGGACAATAGACAACACCTACATTAGTGAGCATAACACAGACCTGCAGGAGGAAAGCATGCAAAAAGCTCACAATTACAGCTGATCAGAGCACTGCACGCCATAGAGCAATATTCTAGTGCAATGTGGGAAGCTTTGAAATTGATACGCCTTGTGCCGGCAAGTCAGAATTTTGTTTCAAGAGAAAACCAGCTAAAAATAAGTTCAGACAAGTAAAATGTCCTGGTTTGGAGCATTTAGTTGGAAAAAAAGTACAATATTCCTATTGTCAAAATGCCTTTTTATTTAAAATTTATCTGGATCGTCAAAATCCCTGAATTCTTCACTTTTAAGAACAACTGCCAGAGCACTTTTTCCACTTGTGGTATTAAACTGAGCGCTGTTATCCAAACTTGTGGTGGACACAACCTTACCAAATAAATCAATGACTGGTCCCAGGGTGTTTGAGCACAGGCTGAGAGAAGCAAGAGGCAAAGTTTCGAAGCAGAAGAAAGGTCCCTTTGCTGGAACCATGGGAGGGGAATAGATCCAAGGGGCTTAGAACTGTGTTTTTGAAAAGTGGTTACCTTTTAATCTGAAACCCTCTTCAGCTCCAAGCTTCTCCAGTACTTTAGTCCATGGTCCTCTCGAGAGGAATCTTCCTTTAGATGTCACCAGCACTATGGAGCTGAAGGAAACAGAGACACTTATGAACAGATGAAGAGTCCGAACACATTCCTCGCTTGTCTGCCTTGGGCACTGGTAACTCCTGCCTGTGTGACCCAAGACACCCACGAACTACAGTGATTTCTGCTTTAACAGCTTTTGTCAATGCTTTCCAACAGTTTAGCCATATATTCACTGTTCTAGTCATGCAAAACCCCTTAGAAAGCAGAAAAATTCACTTTTTTCTTAAAAACACTCTCTTCTCGCACGATTTAAATGTTTCCAACCAGCAGTTCCATCCTGCTCTGCTCAAGAAGGGACACACTCTCCCTGGGATGCTCTTAGCAAGGATCAAGTAATTTCTTCTTCTTTCATCATTAGCAGATTAAACCGGAAGAAATTCACTTTGAGACTTTAACTGGCCTGATGCTCTTCCTTCACTTGTGCTTAAAAAGCCTATTATTATTATCATTATTGTTATTATTATTATTAGTGCTGCCTTACTTGCATGTACTGTATTTGGCCTCAAAATTCTTGGGGACCTCTACAAATGCCAAGGGATAAACAGAAGTCATCAGGTAAGTGCATTGAGCTAACGCAAATCTCTAAATGCTTGGGTAAAATTTGTTAACTGCCCAGGCTTAATTCTAGATGGTAGAATAAAACCCCAAATTAAACAAGAAGAGCTAAGCATGCAGTGAGACCTTTCTGGGGAGAAGGACAGGACACTCAGGGAAGTTAGAGCTCATCACTTCCTACAAGATGCACAAACACCCCAAAGCCTATGGAGGAAGAGCTACGCTCCACTGAGTTTGATGGAAGTTTTGCCCTTAAATTCAGGGGGCCTGAGGTGTCATCTTTGTTCACCTCCTAACCACAGCTGCGTGACAGTAATTGAGCAAACACTTGCTCAGAGAAAATTATTTCTTTCCACCTTGTGGAGTTTCCATGAATGAGACTTCCCTAGCTCAAACAGCATTCGCAGTCTTGCAGAATGAGAGCCGTGCTGGGTCTGCTTTCCGGCATCACAGTGGACACAAGTCACTAAAATTAATTAGGCAACAGCTCCCGCAGAGCTCAAGCCCTGAACTACCCGGTGCAGTAGTTACAGCTTAACACCTCAGCTGGAACTGGAACTGTTCAGGGGAAGATAGCAACGGGTGGTGGCAGAGGAACAAGAGAAGCAAAAGAATTAAGAGTCGTCGGGACTTTTCCTAGAATAAACCTGAGGTGTTAAAATGCTCCAGTGCTTACAAGGGTGGATTGAGCTGTCAGGCTGGTTTTGACTACTTTGCAAATGCTGAATCACCTCCTTTTTGATTCCTTCAGATGATGAAAATCCTGACTTTCTAATAAGTCTTTCCTGCTATGGAATTTTAAAATATTTTCACCAAATGTTTTGTTTCTTATCAATGGCAATCTCATAAGAAAAATGGATTTATTAAAAAAAAAAAGGAATTTGGCAGGTAGAATATTGCTTAAATGAACAAAGTGGCTTGCCCCTGCTAGAAACATCTCTTCTCACATCCCCAAATCCATAAACCTAAGAATTGTTTCAGCAGCCCCTTCACCAGAGGCTGGTGAGGCTGGTGTGGCTCCTCCGTAAGCCCTATCTCAACATACAGTCCGTCCTCTGCGTCACGGCGGGGAGTGGTGACAAGAAGCTGCTGGCCGTACCGTCCCACCATCTGCACAGTGTCCACATCTGACTCTGAGCAACATGTTCCTCCAGCAAATGGATGAAAGATGTTTCATGGCTGTAGCCAAAGCCCTGGCCTAATCAAATTGGAAAGTCTTGCAGGGGATAGTCTGGGAAAACTTGAAGGACAATAATTTGGGGGTTGCAGTCCTTGCAAAGACACATGTGAGTGAGACCTGGGAGGTGCTGACTATGTTGGGTCAACTTCCAGTCCTAATCCTAACACCGATCCTAATCCTGTTCCAGCACTAATCCAGAGAAGACAATGAGGCTCATAAAGACTTAAATACACCTGAAGTCTAATTGCAGTTCAATCTTCTAAAGCAAGAAAGAATCCAGGAGCTAGATTTAGCCAGGATTGAGATTGGATTTTTCACAAAGGAGGATGATGGCCTCTCTGTAAAGCCCTCATTTTTTTTTATGAAAGAAAAGTGAGCAACTACCATACTTCTCTGCAGTAACTACTCAAGGTGTTTTTTGCAACCTTCATAATTATTTTAAACAGTTGAAACACATCTGTATCCACCTGCATGGCACCCTGCTGAAACTTCCCCCAGGTCTCCAGAATAGAACAATAACCTGCTGACCTGCCCACAGTCATCTCAGATGATTCATCAACAAAAAAATCACATTTGTAGTAAATGTTACGATTCAAACTTCAAATCAAAACAGATTTAATAACGAGATATATTCATTTCCCAATAGCATTCCACAAACTAATATGAGAACTATCCCTGCGGTTAAAGGGTTTCTGATGTTGTTCCCATTCCTATTCCAGCAGATGAAGCCGCTGTCCTCCAGGATGAAGGAACATGTGTTGGCTTCCTACCACCCACTCGCAAAACTCTGCTTTTCTGGCTGCCCATGCTTAAAAAATCAAAGCATCTGGCCCTTAGATCTGGTCAGGGAACATGTGCAAGGAGGAATGTATTTTATTAGTGGAATTTTCTGTGATTTGAGAGAGTATGCAGGCAATAGAAAAATGTAAACTGTGCACATCTGTACCGGTAAGTGCTGAGAGTTTATTTGTGAATTTAAGTCTGCAGTTTGTCTGTAACCCACAGCATAAAAGTAGATCTGCAGTTTATTAATCCAATGCAGCTGTGCAGTTTACCTGGGACTTGATCAGTTCCTAAATCACAGCCTGCATCCTCCTGCTGCCTACTCGTCCCTCTTGCCTTTGGAGGCTATTGGAGTCGGCAGGTACAGAAGCACATTGTTAGCCAGGCCAGTCTGGCCCACACTGGATGACAAAAACCAGGAAAAAGCAGAGTGTTCTTGTACATCGCACCTTAGTAATACCACTATTTACTCACTGATCTTTGATGTTGTTGACGTAGTTCTCTATCTGTGCTGGGATTCCTTGGAGAATTGAGTTTTTGAATGTTACTCGATCAACAACTTTTCCATGATGACCATCAATCACAACCAGTTGGATACCCTCATCAGTGAGGAAAAACCTGACACCATCAACCTGTGCAAGGGGAAAAACATACTTGATCTATCACAGTAACACAATTGCAACCACCCACCTATAAGCACTGGTAGTGTTGAGTCACGGGACTACTCTTTCCATCAAAGAGCAGAATTCCAGATCTCTGGGGTCAAGCTGTCCTGCATTTTTGCTAATATGGGGAAGTTGCAGTCTTTTTTTTTTTTTTTTTTGGCAAAACACAAATCAAAAGTGCCCTAAATCTGACTATCCTTGGCAACTTTCTCAGCAAGTTTTCCATAAAAATGAAGCAAGTATCTTAGAATTTTTTCACATAAAGTTCACTGAGAGGACCCGCTCACCTCAGTGTATGCGAAGTCATCCTTTAGGTGGAAGTACTGCTTCTTATAAGTTTCTATTTTCACTTCTAGTAGGTGGTCCTTAGTCTTCTGTTTATAAAAACAAACAACAGAAAAAAAGGGAGAGAAGAGTTGTTCTAGTGAGGATTCTATTACCTGAATGCTGCAGTTTCAGAAAGCATTTTAAACCTTGAAATTCAGTCAACAGGAAAGGTACATAATAAACACTGACTTGCCAAATTACATTGCTAATGAGACAGGGTATAACGGTAACCTCTCTGCTCATCCTGTCGGCATTTAAATTGTTCCACCAAATGACAGAGTGTAAGTGATTCTCACGTTGCAGACCTGACATGTAATTCTCTGAG
>NW_010254802.1:87898-104168 GCF_000690775.1 Eurypyga helias | reverse complement strand
GATGAGTTAAAAAAACCCTCAAACCACATAAATATCCCCCTCTCTCTCCCAGAACCAGACTAGATTGGATATAGGAGAGAGTGTTGTGCGAAATCCTTTACATGAATGAGACATTCGGCTATGCAGTCCCTTCTCTGACACTGCTGTTCTTGTAGCCTGGAGGAGGTGGAGGACAGGCAAGAAACCTTCTGTCTCTCCAGAATCACATTCTCTGGACCAAACTGCCTTCCAGCTCATCACTTTTCACCCTGTGCTTTTAAGCACAGCACTTCACAGCTCAGCCCCAAAAGACGAAGTATCCAACTTCAACCAATGTCTTGGGTGGCTCTGTTCTTTGAGGACCTGTGCTCTCTACATGTGCTGGAATCTGTTTCATTCTGTTTCACATACCTGGACTGTTACAGGAATTCAGGCACAGGATATACCGAATCAGGGGCGAAGTCTTTCTATGTCTGTGGGCAAAGTTTGTGCCAGAACTAGAGATTTACACTGTGATAAGAAATCAACTACTTTACCAGCTGTTCACTGGAGAGCTTCTTGGGCATTGGCACTTCCACTATTGGTGTCTCAATGTACTTGGGATAGGCCATGGCTTCACAGTCACTGACGCCAGCCATCTTTGGGATCACGGCTTTGATTCTTATTCGTTCACAGCCTTTGACAGAGCAGAAAGCAAATTTCTCCTTCTCATTTTGAGCTTTGAGTTTCAGAAACAGCAGCCTGCGTGTAGGGGAGAAGAGTGAACAGCATCTTTGAGACACTTGTGCAAAAAAAAAAAAAATTACTAACTCCAAGTTTTGGTGGACTCCTTCCTGATGCTTTGCAATAGTCCGTTGCAAGCTCTCAGTGCCAATGTCAACATTTTGCAGTGCTCAACATACCACATGTATGGGGGACAGACATCGCAGAAATGGTTTGGGCAGGTCAGGGAACTAGGGACAGAGAAATTAGATCACAGAATCATGGAATGGTTTCGGTTGGAAGGGACCTTATAGACCATCCAGTCCCACCTCTCCCTGCCATGGGCAGGGACACCTTCCACTAGACCAGGTTGCTAAAAGCCTTGTCCAACCTGCCCTTGAACACTTCCAGGGATGGGGCATTCACAACCAAAGTTCAGATGACACCCGAACATTCTCTGAGCTCTATTTTATAATGATACATTTATGTAGAAGTACATGGTTTGCATTTTAGGTGTCTCTTTCTTTGCCATTTTTTAAATTCTTTAAAAGAAAATAACAGGCATTACACTTTAGTTCCTGTGCATCCCTGTTGTGGTGTTTACAAATGGTTGCTGTTCAAAACAAGAAGGCTTGTGTGCATCTCCAGTTCAGTTTCACAGGCTGCACTTTGCTTTTGTCTTTTTTTCTAATTTGTATTCACTTGGCAAAGCAAGAGTGAAGCAGAGTAATTGGCCGTGCAGCCGTGGGAGTCCCAGGAAAATTAAACGCTGGTCACATTCCCAGAAAGGCTTTCTGGTTTTGTGCTGATCCTTACTAACGGCATTAGCCAAATGCCTCGCGATTCCAGCACTTTTCTCAAAGCCGTGTCCAAATAGGCAAGACCTGCTTCCTTACCCGGTGTCCTCATCCCAGTAGTAGTATCCTTTGCTAGGATATCTGTGCTCCAATTTCTCCATTTGTGAGGTTCTATAGAAGGTTCCAGTTTTGTATGTTTTCTTCAAGAGACGATTGTGGATGTCTGAGAGAATGGAAAATGTCGTCCCTTTAGGATAGCAAAACCCTACTTGGATCCAGTCATTCCTAAAAATAGCAAAGACCCACATTATAACAAGTAGACACATGATTATTATTTTCTGGGCATGCTAGAATCCAAACTAAATAACTCACTCTGAAATGTAACAATCTTTTTTTGGCCGGTTAAAATCTTAATGGTTTGGGGTGAATCAATGCAATGTAAATTAGACATAACAACCATGGGTCAGTTAAGCAATGTGGGACAGATCTGCTCCTGCCTTCTACACCTGTGTCTTCCATGCACCAGGAATGAATTCTCTCTAGGCTTCTAAAAATGAACCACGTTATCTTGCAGGGCTTCTCGGGGGAGGAAACAGGAATCTGAGATGTCAAACAGTAAGATAGTGAACGCAATGGACTTCCTGGAACAAGCATTTTCATTCTGGAAGAGCTCATAAGGTGATGACCTCACCCATTAAGAATGTGTAGTTACATTACTGGGCTGGAATGTTGGAATTCAGTCTGATCACTCACTTGTTGAAGTTGATGAGCCATATGGCCAGCTCTTCAGGGGCTGTCTTGTCCCAGTGGATGGTGTAGCCTTTCCTCAGAGTTATAACTGGCTGATACTGCTGGTAATGAGTGCTTTTGCTCAAAGCCCCTTCCAAGTAGAGTGGGTGATTGTGGTAGTCATTTTTTATTATTTTCATTTTCAGGTTGGCTGGCTTATAGGCCTGGATATATATCTAGATGGGAAAAAAAAAAAAGGATCACCAAGGGCTTAATGAACGTCAGTAAAACATCAAAGGTGCAGCTACTCAATAGGTGTGAACTGGTGCGAGGTGGTGACATCTGCAGTGACCTGTATGCCATATATTTATACTCAACTCCTTAGGCTTCATTTTCAACAAAGTAAGCTGTTTTCATAAAAATAAGAAGGTTCATTTCCTCATCCACTGAGATCAAGAGAATGTGCCACTCAAGGCTTCTGACAGGCCTGCAGTAAGGCTGAAGTATTTCACAGTGATGGTGGCAACCATCAGCAGAGGGACAGTATCTACCTTGAACATCTGACTTCATAGAATCATAGAATCCCAGAATGGTTTGGGTTGGAAGGGACCTTAAAGATCATCCTGTTCCAACCCCCCTGCCATGGGCAGGGACACCTTCCACTAGACCAGGTTGCTCCAAGCCTCATCCGGCCTGGCCTTGAAGACATCCAGGGATGGGCCATCCACAACATCTCTGGGCAACCTGTCCCAGTGCCTCACCACCCTCTCCATGAAGAACTTCTTCCTGATATCCAATCTAAACCTCCCCACTTTCAATTTAAACCCGTTACCCCTTGTCCTGTCACTACAGACCCTTGCAAAAAGTCCCCCCCAGCTTCCTTGTAGCCCCTTCAGATATTGGAAAGCTGCAATAAGGTCTCCCCAGAGACTCCTCTTCTCCAGGCTAAATAAGCCCAATTCTCACAGCCTTTCATCACAGGAGAGGTGCTCCAGCCCTCTGATCATCTTCGTGGCCCTCGTGAAGCTTCTACTGAACAGGGACCCTTCTGTCTGGATTTCAGGAGCACGAAAAACAGCTCATTGGCTTTAGTGGCACTACACAGAAAAAAACCCAAAGGGTTGCAACGCCCAAGACAAAAACAGGCTCTACTCCTCAGAGGAAAGGGAGGACTCTGCCAAGGCAGCAGCACTCAGAGCTCGTGTGGTAGGAAGAATGGTTTGCTGGTTACACAACAGGATGAAAGATCATGAGGGCTGAAGTCTAATTTTGACTGCTCAGCACATTTCCCATAACACTGTGGGCAACACTTCCCTCCATATTTCAAGGAAAAATAACTAGCCGACAGCCCACAGGTGTATGAATATTAATCTGTTAATGTTTGTGGAGCTCTTAAGGGGCTTAAGCTGTCAGAGCTGTAAGCAGTCAAGGCCAAAGTATCTAAAAATGTACTACAGTACCTTTATATTCAAAACTACCTGTGCAGACATGCAGATAAATAAACCCTGAGCACCCAGAAGAAAGTCCATTTCTAAAGGTCAAGCTTTACATTGGCAGAAATTTAAAATAAAATAAAGCGATAATGATGCTGCAAGGTAAGCAGCTTTACCTGTGCAAAGTGCCCGCTGCAGATGGAACCTCTCCAGTCGGGCACGTCAATGCAGTCAGGGTGCTTGATTAACCAGTTGTCCTCTTTTATCAGGTATGAGCCTGGATATTCCGACACAGAACCATCTACATCATGAAAAACTGACGTTTTATCACCATCCATATCCAGGTCATTGAACCAGGGGCCGGGCTCTCCAAAGAAGACCCTTGAGGTAATCTAAGCAAAACAGTGAAACACATTACAAAAGGAATTCATGGTTTAGAGCAGCGAGCAATGGATGGCTCTGGTCACTGGGGTGGCTCAAAGGACCCATTTTCTGACTTTATAAGGCATTTGAAAGTAGCTTGGACAAGAAACAGTGTTGGGTTTGTGGGTCAACTTGTGCATGAAGAAACCTGGGTATGCACTAACTTCACCATTCTTTAAGTGGCCACAGATTTTGGCTGCTCAGCTTGAGACACTGTGGGCTTGATGTTCAGTGGCTCTGAGGCCTCATGACTCCAGATGAAGTCTGGGCTTGCGGGTCCTCTGAGACAGAACTTACGTGGTAATGAAACCATGAGCTTCTGAGACTGATCATCCAAAGATGGAAGCAGCAAAATCATTTTCAGCAGAGCTGGTCTTGTTAGGAATATCAGTGCCATGTGCTACAGGCATGTTAGGATTGTCCCTGCCCACGCATTGCCTTTTCGTTAAGCCTGAAGTCAGTTGGGAGCTGGGTTGCACACTGAAAAGATGTGTTTGATTTTTCAGATAGGGCAGACACAGATTTCCCTGCTGACCATGGGGGAAAGGCTAAAGTGGCCAGAATTTCAACCTCAGCTGTGAGGAGGTTTGTTTAGAATTTGGAGGAAGGTTAAGCAGACGGGGCGATTTCACTACAGCCACTTCACCCATTGTCTGCTAATATATTGTTAAGGTTGCAAAGCCACATAAAGTCACACTGATGCTGGGAATAATCAGCAACCTCCCCTGGGAAATGACTGCTCAGGCAACTTCTGACTGATATTTTTATCCAGCATAAATAAATGTCATGTCACCAGCTGGCCTGGTGCAATGTGAGAGAGTGACCAACCAACGCTTTTAGGGGAATTTTGACTTTCCCATCCCACTTGGCACAAGGATCGCTAGTCAGCACTTCTCCTGACATGCGAGCAAGTCTGCTATTTTTTTGAAAGTTAAGCAACCCAAATAATTTCAGTCCAAACCACTTCATTTATTTATTTGTTTGTAATATTTGGCAGTTGGATTTAACAGCTGCTAGAGGTGAACCTCAGCAAACCAGTTAGCACATATTTGTGCAAGCAAATACAAAAATAACTCAAAGGCACAGACCCCAGGATGGGTTCAGACCAGCACCCAGACGTTCCTACTGCAATTCAAAGTTTGGCAGACCCTTTTTGGCTGGGCTCTGCTCTCATTTATGTCAGCAGAACTGGAGTCTGTGCAATTACCCTGGTGTGTAGGGCTGCTGATGAATTACCCTTCATCAGCTCTGTTTCCCTGCCCGATTCCCAAAAATCAGTATTTCTGCTTCTAGGTGAGTTAAAGCTTCCACAACAGTTGTTGCTTTAATATTATACTGCTGTTGAAAATAAAGGTGGAGCTTCTCCCTATTCTTCACTTTCTGAGACATACAGAAATGCAAATTATTTTCTCTTGAATGTCACTATTGAAACCAATGACAGGTTCTGTTTTGCTGCAAACTTGTCAGAGAATTGGATTTTATTGTTATTTCATCCATCCAATTTTCTGTTTCTTAGCTGCAGCCCTCTCTGTTAAACTTCTGGCCAAGACAATGGGCAACCCTCCTGAAGATCTCCCCTTTTCCTCTAAAGGATGCTACAACCTTTTTGCCCGCAACCTCATTTCCAAGCCAACTGGAAATGGCCTTTCTGAGAAGGATAACTCACAGGGACGTCTTCAAAGTGAATGTCGGTGACATTGTTGTTGGGACAGCTCTGCCAGGCGTTATTGAGCCGGAAGGCCAGGGCACTTGTGTGCCGGCCGTCTAGGGCAGCGAATTTGCGGAAGGTGCAGTTCTGGACGTTGATTGGTCCATCGTAGAACTGAATCCCTCGAATGGGAAAATCCCTAAAACACATTTGGAGGAGAAAGAGAGACTTGGTCATGACACATTAGCATGAGGATGAGACTGTATTCTAGACATGAACAGTCCCACAGCACTTGTTTCTCAGCTGCTTTCATTTTTCACAGCCCTGAGATCATATTTTGGAAGGGAAAGGATTTCCCTCCTTTTTAGGTCTGTGAAGTCCTCTTATCCTTGCAAGTTCAGCTCAAGTTCTCTCGTGTCTGAACAGATCATCATTATTTGGTCTGTGCTCCTCCAGGGAAGGAGCTTGTAGCAGTGCCAAAGTATTGACCTGAAAATGAATAAATTTGTGTTTGCCATCAGAAATGAATTCTGCAGCAGTGAAACCTGAAACTCATCAGAGCTGTGCAGACTCCTTGGGCTGAGTAACAGCAGGGCTAAAAGAAGTCCCACCACATCTTTCAAAGGAACTTGGAGAGAAAGAGTGCCACTCAACTGCGATAAAAAAATGGATTTGAAAACAAGGAAAGGTTTATCTATAGGGTTGAAAAGTGGTGAAGGGGCAGGCTAATGAATCTTCATTAACAGCCTTTTCTGATATCAGCTGCCAGGCCAAGAAGACACCATTTTTCACACTGATTAAGTGAACAAGATGCTTGAACTCCTTAAGTGCCTAAGATAAGATGTTTCAAATTCCATAGAATCACAGACTGGTTTGGGTTGGAAGGGACCTTAAAGACCATCCAGTCCCAAAACCCCCTGCCATGGGCAGGGACACCTTCCACTACACCAGGTTGCTCCAAGCCTCATCCAGCCTGGCCTTGGACACTTCCAGGGACGGGGCATCCACAGCTTCTCTGGGCAACCTGTCCCAGTGCCTCCCCACCCTCTCTGGGAAGAACTTCTTCCTGATACCTAATCTAAACCTCCCCACTTTCAATTTAAACCCGTTCCCCCTTGTCCTGTCACTACAGACCCTTGTAAAAAGTCCCCCCCAGCTTCCTTGTAGCCCCTTCAGGTACTGGAAGGCTGCAATAAAGTCTCCCTGAAGCCTCCTCTTCTCCAGGCTGAACAAGCCCAATTGTCCCAGCCTGTCCCCATAGCAGAGGGGCTCCAGCCCTCAGACCATTTTTGTGGCCACCTCTGGACTTGCTCCAACCAGTCAATATCCTTCTGATGTTGGGGACCCCAGAGCTGGATGCAGAACTCCCGGTGGCGTCTCAGGAGAACAGAGGGGGAAAAATTTTGTAGTCAGGGAAATTATCCTAATTTCACTTAGGATAAATAATTTGACCCTTCCTCATATGAAGGGTTTCCCTTAGACAGACCTGCCTGCCCCTGTGAATTTGTTCTGTCCATCTGAGCTCCTGCACACAACACCCAAGATGAGCTATGCCCCCATATATATATATGTAAAGGATACTAGGACAGTCGTAGCAGATTGGGATTTCATTATTACTATAGTTAATAATAAGCCTCCTTTATCACTACTGACAAGCAAAGTTCAGAACACAGGAGGAAACAATCAGCTGAGCTGTTTGTTGACTGTAAGGCTACTGTTAGCATAACTCTGTTTTTAGCAATAACAACAAAACATTACTGCACTTGCAAACCAATCTGTAGGACTATGGCTTAGGAGAAGGCCACACATGAAGTCCCCAGACCATTTCAAAACCAACAAAGGCATCAAATTCCTGTAGCACAGCCGCACTGCAGCTCTGAGGGCATCTATGACCACATTTGGGCCAGTTCAAGCCCAGGGAAGGGCTTCTACAAGCTTTCCTGCCAGCTGAGCTGGATGAAGACTGCCCCATTGCTCAACCACTGCTGACCACATAGACAGAAGTGCCCAGCTAGCACACAGTCCTCTTGCTGTCTTCTCAACTCTGTTTGCAAAGGGGAGGGGGAAGGAAAGAGGAGTTTGATGCTGTCTTGGCAGCCTGCAAGTATGTACCTGCCAGCAGCAGCTGCACTTTGGGATCGGGAGACATGAAACCAAATCCTTTCTGTGCAATGGTTATTAAACTGAACAGCGCTGAAGAAACCACACTGAGCTGGAGTTTGCACTCGGAGTGGGAACAGTGAGCACTTGGATGTGCTGAGCTGAACTTACGGGCCAATGGGCAGGGTCCTTCCTCTGTGATCCAGACCTCCAGGTCCCCAGATCTCGTTGTCCATCGTCTCAGTGCCCAGGTTTCCACTCTCACCAACAAACAGGCTGTTCTTGATTTCTTGCTTTGAGCCGTCATCATGAGGGAAAGTCCCACCACTAGAAGGGAAGGGCTGGAGGTGAAGGGGCTGCTCACACTCGTTCCCCCATCCAAGCTGCCCCCCAGGCTGTAGCACAGGCTGTGCTGCCCTTACCTGGCCAAAGTCAGGCCGATGCCGTTGTCGGCAAACCTGCAAAGAGGAGAGAGGTGCTTTGTGTTATCATGCCAAACTAAAATAACCACACCGAGGAGGTGGAGCACAGCAGGGATTAATCACTGAATGCTGCTCATGGGAAGGCTCAGGCTTTTCCAGGTTTGGTCCCTGTCCAGTTCTGGAAGATCTTTTTTGGCACATCTTGCAGTATATGCAGATCATATGAAGCAGCAGACGTGCACCTGATTGCTCCATGCTGAGGTTAAGCTGGTGATTACTGGGCATAGTTTACTTGTCTGATAAAGCTTTTTCCCCATGTCTGATGACCATACTCTTTTCACTGTTAGGTAAAAGGGTCACGCTTATCTTGCACTCCAACTAGCTTTTATTATTTAATAGTGCTTTGCCTTACACACACCTCTACTCCCTCGTGTTCATGTATCACATACTGCTTCCATGAAGTAACTTTACAAGAGGAACTGTTATAAAAACAGAGAAGCTTGGCTTCTCTTTCATCAACAGGAAGATAGAGATCAGATCTTCTGTATTAAGAAAAGAAAAAGATTAAAATGTCTTTCCATTTTGCTGAAATTCCAAAGCATTTAGATGAGATAAATCACAACTGTTGGTCCATGACTCCTGCTTATAGGAAGGCTACAATGAATATGATAGTAAGTCTTGATGGTATCTTCACATCGGTGTCACGCAACACTTCTGTCACTGATCTCAGCAAAAAACACCAGTGCGGAGCCTGCAGAGTAAAACCCAGCTTTGTCCAGCTTCTGTCTGTAGATGGCAGCCCCTTACATGCTATCGCCTTCCCTTTGCTCTCCAGCCTCACAAACATACACCCACGTTCATACACTGCCTGCCACATTAACCTTTGTTTTGTTAATGTAATACACAAGTCTTTCTGTAGCAGCAGAAATGGAAATTGCTGTGGCTATAAAGACAATTACAGTTTGATGGCTGTTTCCTCGAATTCACATACGATCACAGATTTGGAAGGGATGAAGTACTCTGACTTTTAGCAACCTCCATACACTACATTTGCTCCATGAGCAACATAAATGCCTCAATTACATGAGCCTGATCTGCAAAGATAACTCTTGCTGGCCATGGCATGCGCTAGATACTCTGGTTCATAAGAAACACAAACTATGCTACTCAGTATTACGTTTCTGACTGTTCTGCTACAGCCTCATTCTCGTCAACCTGCCCAGTCGCTGGAGCCAGTCTATACCACCAGTTGCTATAACAGGGTTGGGTCACTCAAAAGTAAGGCAGCTCTGGCCAGGAACTGGACACCAGATAATAGCATGACAGCTATTCCTACTGCGGTTATCACAGTATGCCTCTTAACCTGGCTTTGTCCTCTTTCTCCTCTTTCTTCATGGAGCTTGATATCAAGAGCCTGGCTCAGCAAAAGTAACTGTAGAAGATCATCTGTTTTCAAGTGCAAAACAAGTATCTGCTCTGACCACTGCAGGAAACAGCCTTCAAAGGGCACAACAAGCTTCCCAGTCTCTCTCCTTTGCTGCTGTGATGCATAGTTTTATGTCAGCACTCGCTCACTCAGCATAACAGTGAACCACATAAAACCGATCTGTGACCAGGCGTAGCCAGGGAAGGTGGTAGATTTTGCTGCTTTCTTTTCAAAGCACCTTGTTTTTCATGTAAGAAGTTAGGTTTTATTTTTTAATTATTTGTATCGATATGTCTGTGTCTGTATCCGTGACCATTTTTGAATGCTGGACGGCATCACGCAGAGAAACAATCTGAGAGATCTGCTGCTCAGACAAAGCAGTTTTGTTTGGGCAAAATAATGCCTGTGTTTCCTTAGTGTTTCATCTTTATTTCAATCCTGGCCATAGGAAAGGTGCAAAGCAATATAAATAGTCTGAACCACAGCTATGCTCGCCATAAACACCAGACTGAACTCTGAGAGTTGAAATAAGGCAAAACTCACTGGCAGTTGTCCAGCCACACATCTCCACCCCGCAGCCAGGCCCCGTGATCCTGATTCTTGTAGGCAATAAAGCGCTCGATTATTGCAGGTTCCCTGGGCTTCAAAGGATCAGCATCTTTGTGTGGGCTGTATCTGTAACCAGGAGAGAAGAAAGATTGGCGAGGGAAGGCAGCCTTGCTCCGTGAACGATGCTGCGAAACATCTGGTTTCTGCTAACTCAGGGACAACAGTCCATCCAAGCAGTGTGTCTAGTCAAGCAGCAATGGCCAGACCCAGCTGCCAAGGGAAGGACCGTCCAGGCGAAGCAGTTGTAAAGACGCGCTCCAAGTTTCCTTTCACCTTTCCATTATTCTATTGCTGATACGTTGCTGAAAGCATGGAAATTTTATTATTGCTCTCAAAAGTCTGAGATAGTTGTTAATCCCTTACTGTTATCCTTTAGCATATTCCTGTTATTTAGATAAATATCCTTTTGGTTTCCCTTCAGAGCATTTTTATCTCCTGACCTTGGCTATACTCTGGTAATGACTACCACTGCCAAATTTTCCTTACTGTGTGGAAAGGATTTACAACATCTTGGAGAAGGGCTGAGAGTACCTCCTTTGTTATTCCCACTATACATTACCCAGGACACACGTACGACATTTATGAACTCTGAAGTTCTCAAGTGGGATGAAATACTGGCCTAATGAAGGAAAAAACAGGCACAAGTGGAAACAGCAGCAACGTGTGCCCTCAGCTGCTGCCTGCTGGGGCCACAGGACCTGAGCAAGGATCTGGCTGCTCACTATGGTGATGCTGAGCTCAGCTGTCATTTACCCAGTCCTGAGGCACAGCTCCCCCTTTTCCTACTAACAGAGCATCTTCCATCATACCACACATCTTAGGAAGCTTGAGAGATGAGTATCCAACTCATTGCCAGCAACGGATGGTCCAGAGATTAAAATTCATGCCTCACCAGTGGGTAGCGAGGCCAAGCTGTCAGATTGCTAACAGATATTCAATAGCACTTTGCTTTGCTTAATAGGCCATCATATCAATCTAAAACTGAGCATCAGGCTGATAGGGTTCCAGTAAATGAATATTGCTTTGGCAGCTTCATCACGGTGAATTTCCTTTCAAAGAGATTTAATATCAGCCCTTGTGAATTCCCCAGACATTGTTAAATACAGATATTTTGAGATGGATTCCAGTTTCATTCACATCCATGTATAACTGGAGGAACACTACAGAGTACAGGATTTGGCCCAGATATTTAATGCTGTAACTGAATGCAGAATAATCTCTCCAACTGTCCATCCTACCTCAAATCTGCCCCAGCCAGCCCAGCTATAATAATTTATTTAGTCTTGACACATGGAAAGAGGAATAAATAATCTGAGCTGCAGCCTGTGCTGGTGGGTAATCCCTGAGCATAAACAGGACCGTGTTATGAATTGCTTGGCTTTCAGGGGTCATTCCTACCCTTGTATGGCAAGGGACAAATTGCCTTTTTTAATCACTTACTGTGCCTGTGGCAGCAGCCAGGTTCCCAAGGCATGTGTTCAGCTATATGGAAAAGCAGCATCAAGCGCCCAAGAGAATTTGGAGACACTTGCAGAGCAGGCTGCTCTTAATAAGTTATTTTTTTTTAGCAGTTACTTTTATTACTGAATTAATAATTTCAACTAATTTAGCATTAAAATAATATAAATAACATTCACTTCTGAACATCTTTTAGCATCAGCTGCTAGGCAGGGCACTGAAGTGATACAGATCCCAGGATAACCGACATCTGAGCTGCTGGGTGGGTTCCCCTGGAGAGGAGGACCGATGCCACCCCTGTAATGCTTGTCCAGTGCGTGACTACAGCGATCCGAGTAACCCACACCCCGGGGATGGAAAGGAGAAAAGAAAGAGATTATGAGTCATTCTCCCCTGCTGAAGAGAGGTTTTCAGCAGGTTTCTCCTCCCTACATGGTTTCTTCTGTCAAGAAATCCAGTGGTGGGGGAATGCAGTTTGGGTATAACTGGAGGTGGTTGGTCTGTCAGGAAAGCAAATTGTGAAACCTGAGAATATTTAAGTCCTTTCTCTCTCTGGGATTGGTAACTAAGTTGAGAGCCAGAGTCAACCTCTAATGAGATAAAGGGTGCAAGTGCAGTCCTTATGCTGTTAACACTTTGCTCGCAAGAAGCTCTCTGCTTACACCAGCCTCCTCTCTGGGGTCAGCTTTGGGGAAAGAGAGGGGATTCTCAGAAGCCACCAGACTGTGGTGGGTCTGCTGATACAATACGCTCTATAGAGAGGTTTTCCCTATTTCTAAATAACTCCATTATGCTGGGGATGCAGGAATTTAGGGTCACTCTGCTTTTAATTGCAATTATTATTGCAGTGTCGGATTTGGGACTGGACAGAAATTTGAAATCCAAGTATGAGCTCCATCACATAAGCACCCCCTGTTCAAGCAGGTCCTGAAAGAATGAAGAAAATCAACAACATTCCTAAGAAAGACCTTAATTTCTTATTCCTGGGAAATTCTTGCAGCAAGTTCTGCCCAGTGGGGTGGTTGCACTTTCAGTTTTCTTGCTTAAGAAAGGAAAAGTCAAAGGAACACTGCAGAGCAGGTGTAACATCCATGCCAGCTCAGCTCAGAGGTAAAAAGCAAGGCTGAAACCAGAAGGGTGTAGATGCTGGGGGTCTGTTAGGAAGGGGAATGGAGAAGTTACAAAGCATTAAGTGAAGACCTTTCCTCAATAACAGTCACCCCACAAGCATTCTCATGATTTTTGTCAGCTTCCTTGGGGGGCAATTTCATAGCTCTCAGTCAGTGCTATAGAGAAGTCTTTTCCAAACCAAATTTTGCAAAACACTTTACCTGCCAGAAATCAGTGTGAGGATAGGCCTTTTGTCCTTGGCTGAGGCTGGAGTGGTTTTGACGCCATTATCAATGATCATTCCAGCCTAAAAGAAGACCGAAATGCAGTATTACAGTATATTTATATATTCTACAGTTCTTTCCATCTCCAGGCTCTGCCTCCAATTGCTCTATGCCCAAGTCACGATCCTAATAACTGCTTCTGCATGTGAAACAGAGGGCTGCCGCGACTACCCAGATTTGCATATACCCCCCCAAACTGCCACAGATTTCCAGAATCTGCACGTCTCTGGTAAACACATGTATCCCCATGCACATGAACTCCTGCTGCAGTCTAAAGCACTCAGTAGCACCCCGCCCCACAACACAGCAGGCTAAGGGTAAATAAGAGAAGGCGATTAGACACGGCGGCCTGTATTCATCCCCCTAGAAGCTGTTCGGTTAATTGCTAACATCGGCGGTTGAGGTCTATAATTAGACAAGCTGCCAACAGATGCTCCTGGAGGCACTATTTTAGGAGTGCAGAAGCAGAGAAGCAGCCTGAAGAGAGGGATGAGCCTCTCCAAATGCCCAAGAGCCAAGTGAAGCGGGTGCTGGCTGGCTCGCAGCGCTCCACGCTGGCACGCAAGCTGCTTTATCTGCAGACACAAACAAGTCCCCAGCAGCTTGTAGTGAAACGGAAAGCACAGGCATTAATAGCTTGCAGACCCAAAGAGCTGGAGGGAGAAGGTGGTGTTTTTTTTAAGGGCAGCGTTCCCGTTGCGTGCAGACTCACCCGGTAGTTGGAATGCGCACGGTTGTTGGAGAATTTCCCCATCGGCATGTGCTCCGAGTAGCCGGGGGAATACATGCCCGCTGAGGGCCCTGTCGGCACGTGGTGCAGAACAAACCAAAAGCCTGTTTCCTGAGAAAGACAACAGACATCTGAGCCTTTGCTTGGACTTCTTTGCTGGTCTGCATTAGCCGAAGGATTTCTCAGTAATGCCACAAGACATAAGCCAGGGGATTTCAGGGAAAATCACTGTGAGCAGCACTGACCTGTCTAGCTATATGCAGCAAAGGGTGTGACACACACATTCCCATGCACAGCTCCAACCAGCATCTTCAAGGTGCCTTAAGTAAGCTCTGACATCTCTATTGAAGCATTTGAAAGCCATAACACACACATAGATGCCCTCCTATCACTACATGTGAGCATCTTAAAAACCAGATCATTTCTATTTAATTGCCTAAAAATGTATCTAGGAGCCCGAATCTAGGTACAGATTTGGAAGCTTTCTTAAGACCACATCTCTTTAAGGTTTGGTTTGCTTGTTTATTTGTCTTAGAAGGGAAAGAAAGGGTCCTGATGTGACCGAGAATCCCTGTGGAATTAGCATTCGTGCTGATTGAAATTTCAGAGCACAATTACTGTACTTCACTGGGACTCCACAGTCAGATTTATTTAATTTATTCAGGCTGCACACTGGGCAAAGGCTGGGAATTTTTGTTAAAACCATCCAGCTCTAGAAACAGCAAGTGGCAAGAAGTGTGGAGCAAAAGGAAAAGCATTCTTTTTTATTGGCAGCACTAGCCTCATTAATACATGTCTCGATCTAGAAGTTTCAAAAATGCCTGAGCAACAGAAGCAGATTTTATTCCAGCAAGAGCCTCAGCCTTGCAGGGCTGTAACCGGTCTGAGTTGTTACCAAATAAGAAACTTCTGCACTCACTTCAGATCCAGCAGCTGCACAGTTTATAAGGTTGTTGTGTGGGTTGGCTATCCAGAAGGTGGATACGGCACTGTCAGTCAGGAAAAAAAAGAATAATGTGAAAATGATACTTTGAGCACACACCAGAGTCACCCATCAACTCGCCCCGGTACAGGCAGGGCTGATACCTCCCCAGATAAGGGGTCCTGCCTAGGGGGCAAAGGGAATGGGTTTTTTTCTTTCTTTTCTCATACCACATTTGTCCTCTGTGGTTTGACAGAGAGCATGGCCTTATCTTTTAAAGCCTCACATATTAGATGAGGAATTTCGACTGCAATTCCAAGCCTGCTGTGAAGCTGTCAGATGTCAGTCATGTTTTATGATTAGGTAAATACGTTGTTGCACAAGCCACAGAAAAGAACTTTGCCCCCAGACAGGCTCTCAGGTTCATTAGAGACTCGTTTAATCAAGGGACCTGACGAACTGCCTCTTTTGGGCTTTCCACATGTACCCTGGTACCTGCCTTTTCCAAGAGCTGCTGTAATTCATTAACTTTGCTCCCACCTCCTATGCATTGCTTTTGGGACAAAAGGACTCCATTTGTATAATGCACGTAAAAGACTCTTAATTGAAAGGTTCCCATCAAGGAGGAAAGATCAATCTATCACTGTCCATCCTGTGCCTTACAGCATCCATTACCGACAGGCACAGGAACTTTGGGAGGAAAACAGCCAGCACTTAGAATCAGCAGACTGGCTTCCCAAATCTGTTGGGTGAGATTCGCCCTCCTGCAGAGGATGAACCTATGTAACCCTTACATCTATTTTAATCTTGCTATGAAGGTCTTCACGGGGCTGTCAGGCCAACTGATTTTGCTGGCCTAAGACAAAGTTCTGTTTGTGCGACTTTATCATGAAAACATAGCAAAACTTTTCTATTTTGGGAATGGGATGGGCCTAGAAAGAAACAATTTGACATTATTTATTGCCTACCTCCTGCTGTGTAGGCAAGGGCAAGGACATGTTATTTCCACAGTGACCTGTCTTTCAGCCCGACCCCGTTCCTCAGAGCCACGTGGATTAGGCAGGTTCCTGTGGCATTTGGCACAACCCTATTGTCTTTATTTCTGGCAGCGGCTTTCCCCAAAGCCAGTGGAGCCACAGCCGGTGCTCATCCCGCGTCCCTGCACTGGGTGCCTTGGCCACCGTCCCAGGGGTAGCGTTACCATACTCCTGCACTTGCAGGCTGGATGATCCCAGTCCAAAACAAGTTATTTTTCTGGTCAGACCTTGAATTCTTTTAGAAAGGAAGACATCGCTGATCAAAGTACCATTGGATCTTTTCATTAGATCTCTGTCTATCCTTCCTAGCACTTTTTTATGTGAGTCTTCTACATGACCCAAAATACATCCTTCTGACTATTAAATGGATTATCAGTGGAAAATGAGCACAGTGTCTGATTAACTCTTATTTTATGAATGGAGACATTAAGTGTAATTTATAAACAAACACAGATGTGAAA
>NW_010254802.1:74081-87878 GCF_000690775.1 Eurypyga helias | reverse complement strand
CAAAGTAAAAAGCTAAAAATATGTTTCTTTGGACAAAACCCCAGTTCGTTCTGAGGACAGAATGGGTGATACTGATATAGTCTCAGCAGACTGAGAGAATTTCCAAATAAAAGAAATCCTCAGAAGAGTTTTAGTTGTTAGGCATCAATCAGCTTCTAACTGTCTCATTTTCAGGATGGAAGTCTGGCTCCAGAGGCTTTCTCGTCAATTTTTTGTGTGTCAGAAATTTAGGGGTTTTGTTAGTGTAGGCATTTCCCCCAAAATAAAGTGGAATAAAATCCTGGAGGAAAATCTGGACTACAAGCAGAAGTGTTCCTGCCTCCCAGCAGTTCAACACAGCATCAAAACAAGTGATCTCAAGACAAATCTTCACCATGGAAGACCTCCCGTTATGTTGCACAGGGGTCTTGTCCTCAAGATGATCCACCATCAATTGTAAACTCTCAAAGGCAAGCTGGACATCCAGCTTTTAATGGCAAATGCTCTGAAAAGATCATGGTTCCACAGATTTTCTCAAGACCACTTGCTATGTTCCCTGGACTACAGCTGAGGATCTGCTTGCCTAGCTGCTAAGCACACAGGTTTTACTTTAAGAGTTTAGAGTTTACTCAAGAAGAGTTGGGGGGGGGATATAGGAAGAAAAAGGAACAAGATTAGCTGCCTGATATGCATCAAAATGAGTAAGTTTTCTGAACAGCCAGTAATTAGCAATGAAAACATATTCCTAGGTTGTGTATCTTGATTTCTGGGCAGAAAAAAAGCTGGAAAATCATGGAGAGGAGGGCTAGAATGGCCTTCAGGAGCTCAATGAATCCATACCCTGCCTTATGACAAGGTCAACAACAACGACAGTATTTGTGATTGGCATTTCTCTACCCTGTGCTTAAAAATTACTGCTAATTAATTCCTCTAAGAAAAAATTCTAATGCTTAATTGTGTGACCAAGCTATTTCTGCTTCCTCTATACTTCACCTGATTTATTTTCCGCAAGGCAACAGAACGTCAAAAAGAACATGTAAAATCCCTTCTTATTGCAAATACTTTTATAATCCTCATCTAAACCTTAGCTGGCAGATTTGCAAGGACACTTAGAGGAAAGGATCTTGCAAAAAGGGAGATGAAAGGCATTCGGCATTTTTCAAGTTTAATACAGTGTTTGTGGCAAATAGAAGTTTTGAGAAGTTCTCATGGAAACATTTTCATGGGCTCATGTATAGACAGACTATTAGAGATCCAAAGGGCATACACAGTCTTTGATCTTTTATCATCAAGTCCCAATTCTGTGCTAAACTGCATTTATTGTATTATTTTGGTTTCACTCCACTGTTTGGGTAGACTGTGCCAAATGAATACAGCCAACGCTGTGTCATTAAGCAGCATCCGTTCTTCACACATAATGATGTCTGAATTAATGGAAGTATTTTCAAAATCTGCCACCACTTGACATGAGCACAAATGTTAGAACCCAGCCCATTCTGAACTCAGCAACTTTTTGCTGAGCCATTGGGGTCAAGATTCTAAAAGAGAGATTTTCCATATCTGAGGGAGCAACCACCTCAGTTGACTTCATGCTAAAAATGAAAAATACACCCTAAGTGTGTTGGCATCTGAATAGCACAAGTATAAAGATCCAGAGGAGACTGCTCTCACAACTTTTAGGGCATGCAGTGCAGATCTTTAGAGAGGACTACAACACATAATGTAGTCATTTTATGGCTAAGCCCTGCAAAGAAAAGAAAGAAGTAAATGAAGGCTCCCACTCACCTACAGTCCTGCCTGGGTTTTGGGATGTACCCTGGGTAAGCACCCTCTGTGATCAGCTTGCACATCCTACTGTCTCGGTCAGAGGGGAGCAGGGTGCTGGGTTTAACAAGCAGTCCAAGGCAGTGATCAAATGTGTTGCGCTCTTCTGGTCCATCCTCCGTAAAGAAGCAGTGGCCCAGTGCATCATAACCCACAACATCCTTCACCTGCATGTGCAAAACAAAGGTCAGTGTTCAGGTTTCATGCTTCAGCCACTGCGTAAGAAGAAGAAACTTTACAGCAATGGCACATAGGAACCTCAGTACTCTCTTGAACTCAGGGTGTATAAGCATAAACAACAGCAAGATCACTCTCTGCTCTTAAGACCTTATAGTCTGAGCAATAATTCCAACTCTTAAATTTAATTAGGATTTGTCATCACCTAGGAAATGCTCATTCCAATCTTTTGTCTGCCCGTGAAATCTTAGCATGAGGCTGGAAAAAACACAGGATGGGGTAAGAATGGAAGATGGTAGATATTCAAATCACATCTGGGCTCATTCATCTTCATGTGGAGTTACAGGAGCAGCTACATAAAATGCACCTGAAAAATGCAGCTGAGCTGAAAAAATATTTTTTCAGGCTATCAGAGAGGCGGCGAGTTGTTTTCCAGACAGGCTGGCTTGTTTTAGGCTCGACCTGATCCTTTTTTCCAAGTTGTTGACAGAAGCTTGACCATGAGACAAATCAGCTGGTGTTAATCAGTGCTGTTCTGGTTTTGGTTTGAATGTTGTTAACATGAGGACACCTTTGTGATGGACAGAACAATACCCATCATCCCACTGAAAGATCTGAAAAAACAATTTCAGGAGCAGATATGTGAATTTGAAGCCTAAGGCTAGGACTGGCTGGCAAACAACAACCCTCAGACACACAGTGTCCAACAAGACAGTTGTTAGTGGATATGTGTGGGATATGGAAAATTAATTTTAGGTCTCCACCAGCCAGGTGAAGTTCTGGCTCTCCTGGGTTCTCCCCTTGCTCTTCACATCTGCCGTCATCCACCAACCACCTTGGACTTAGGAAACCTGCCTGGCAGAGCTTAGCCTGGCACCAGTGTGTTCCTACGAATGTGTCTGATGAAACAACAATTGCCAAGGGACAAAAGACAATATTAAACTGGACAGAAGACTTATTCTTTATGGTGTCACTGAAATACTTGGGTGCTCAAGCGCCTGAATTACTTTTGCAAACAGGCCCGAGACATCTTCATGTCTCATTCTCAAGGCAAGGAGCACCAATTTACAATAAAATCCCAGGACTAGTGTTGAAATGATTACAAATCTGTTTTCACATAAGAACACTTTGCTTGCCAAATCTATTACAAGCTTACATCTGTGCACACATCTATTATGTATCATCCATGCTCCAGTGTAAATACTGAAATCGCTGAATGTGAGTCATCACAGTAAACTAAACACAGCTAAAATGCCCTGCGAAGTGCTGCATTCCTTTAAGCTACCTCACCAAAATTCACTGCTAACTTCCCCGATCTAATTAGTTGATAGCTTTTTCAAGGTTGAGGCTTCTTTATTTAGGTGTAAAACATATGCATTAGGCTGAACAGGTAGGTCCTCCTTGGAAGAATGAGATGTCCCAGCCTCGTAAATGTAAAGGTTTACAAGATAGACGAACATTTCAGGAGAGTGAGCTATCTTTGGAATAAGTTTTCCAAAAGGTAGAGGAAGTCTTTTAACCACAGTGTTGTCAGAATTGCATAGAAACTGCCACCAAAACCTATTGGCTTTCCCTCACACAACAGCAATATTGGAAAGACACATAAGTAATGGTGCTGCAACATTTAGATGGTGGAAAAGGTTTCCTTAGAGAAATGTTACCCACTTCGTATAACCATACCTCTTTGCAGCCAGCAGAGCACAGCACGAGGAGTGGGACATGAAAACCTGTAGTGACCAGACCAAAGCTGGGGAGCAACATCGCAGGGGAATGCATCTCCCGATACGGAGGGAGAGGAGTGAAGCAGAGTGGGGCGTGTGCACTGTCAGAGGGGCTCAGAGCCAGTAAACACCCATTGTGCTCCTAACTCACACCTGAGGGCCCACAGAACAACACGGAGTTATCAGCCAAGGGCCTGGTCCCTAATGTATTTGTCACCCTCTGCTTGATTAATTGCTTTCCCCGTATCTCATCTCTCGGTCGGCTCTGACTTAGCTTCCTGTGCATGTTTTCATGCACAAGCCCAGTACTGAAATGCTTTGATAGCAAACGAGATGCCTGTTCCAAAATCAGTTTTCCAATGGATTTAAATATTTATTTGATTAAAACCTTCCTAGTAGTCTATAATCTCACTTTAACCATGAGTAATATATGGCCAGATAATGCCCCTCATGGTAAAACAACTGATGTGTAGTTCAGCTGGATTTCTAAAAGCAGCTACCACTGAAGCAGTTAGACAGCACAATCTCTCATTCCATGAAGTACAGCTCCCTCCTGGATCCTGCCAGGCTGTTTATTGCCCTCCATTTTATTTCCTTCATGAATGGCTGTTTCTATTCTACCTTGCAAACTGGGATCCAGTGGAGAGAGTGGGAATTAAAGTTTCATCTCTGGGACTACAGTGGTATAACTATGTGGTTTTATGGTATTAAAGAAAATGTTGGGTAATTATTGCATTTTCAAACAATAATTATGGTGGGAAAATAATTTCTACAGATTTGTTTCCAGAAAGACCTTCTGTGCCTTCCAGAGAATAGGAACTTGTGGACAAGTGCAGAATAGCCCATCACTGGAAGTGAGATAGTGACTTTTAGCACACTGTACAGACCCACAGAAAAACATTCCTGTCATCAGGAACAACTGGATAGTCTTTTCTCTGAGTGTTTCCCGTGTGAATATCTCTGAAGTGACATGAGTAAAGTGATAGCAAAGCAAGCAGGGAAGTCTGTGTGTAAATTACCAGCCTGCTTTAATGATGGCTAAAAATAGCTGATGCCCCTCTCCCACTTGTTAAAGCACTTGCACAGATACTCAACCACAGTCATGCAAGAAGCCCCTTGGAAACCGATGACCTAACGTTAAGGACATCGTCAAGAGCTGTGCTTGCTGAGGTTTAAAAGGCCGGCTAGTTTCTTTGTACGGCTGTTTCCGGTGTGGTTAGTGCGCATCATCAAGTCAAGTTTTCCCTCAGCAAAGTATGCTTTGGATCTACCTGATCTCAGAGGGGATGAATGTTACCTGGGGAATGAGGGAGCTGATCGCTGTTTGCACATGTTGTTTATGCCTGTAGAAACAGGTAGTGTTGCCCAAGTAAAGAAGATAATAGGCAACTAGGAAATGTATAGAATAACCATTGCGCTCATCAGAGACCCATGTGAGTGTTTGTGAATATATCTGGGGAAGAAGGAAGAGGAAAGGAAGGAAAACAGCAGATGAGGTGATTGTGGTGGGATCACCTGATGAATCAAGGGATGGAACTGCTTGACTACAGATGTTTATCACAGAGCAGTGAAACAACATTTAAATGATGCAACCTCGGCAGAATGCCTTCTGTGATGCAACTGAGCAAACTTGGTCAGTTTGCTTTATTTTACTGGGGCTTTCTTTTTCAGCTGTCAGCAATAATTAAATGGTTAAAATAAAAAAAAGGTCAAGTGTTATGAGTTGAGTTTAGTATTCACACATTTTGATAAACTATAGCCAACAGAGACTAAATGCTTGACTAATGTTTTAGATTGTATGTCCTAAATTCTAAGATTTCTCTTGGGTGACGTCACAGAGGCAAAGCACAGTCATTTAGGGAGTTGTGGATGTTGAGTAACAGCAAGAGAATCTAACTGCTTTCATCAGCTACATCTGCTTGGCTAAATTTCATCATGCCATCTTGGCTGGAAGACCCTGAGCACATGAATCCCTATGCCACGGATCCTCCATGGCACAGCTGTCAGTTGTAGAAAGAACAAGAGAGAGATCTATTTCCAAATGTTCTATATGAACCCATCCCTCCGACCATAAAGAAAAATGCCAGGCTCTGGGTGTTCAGTTTGGCAAGCATTATTCGACAGGGAGTGAAGATCTCGCCTCAGATCCAGAAGCAGAGCTTCAGCTGACCTGCAGCTCCACAGCTGTGCAACCTCTCTGCAGCCAGAGATTGCGTTCATGGTGCTGTTGGTAACAGCCCATGACGGTGTGACAAATGAGTCCCATAACGCTGCCCTTCCACCCCGCACATCAATCGTACACTGAGCCCTTGTACTGTTGGCTTCGAATCGAGAGGATACCAGATGACCCTAAATGCCTTAGGTGATTTATATAGCAGAATGTCTTTTTTTTTTTTTTCAGAAGCCATGTTCACTGGATAGTTTTTTAGGATCATGTTATAAACTTAGAGGGATAGAGGTCAAACCCCAAAACCTCAGATTCATAAATAGCAGATAAAAGCTGCTCTGCTTCTGGAGCTACAATTTCAATGCCTTCTCTTCAACTTCTGTGCATTTTAATTATGCCTGTGACTTCTCCTCCCAATGTTGCCACTTTTAGAGATTGTAGCCTGCCATCCTTGCCAAAAGGAAGCCTGTAAGATGTGCTCCATGTGCCCTCCATGTGCTTCATCTTACAGGCAGTAGAAGAGGAAGAATTCATCAGCAAGTAAAGGGCAAAAATCATGTCTTAGCTAGGCTCTGAAAGCAAATGCTATTCCCCAAATAAGTTCAAGGGAAATGGATTCTTACAGGCTCCTGCTATGAAATGGTATGCTAACTTGGCAACAGCGGCATGGATACGAGCTCCTTATGCACAGTGACCATGCAGGTTACAGCTGCCAATGATGCACATTCTCTTAAAACTCTGTTATATATGGTAGCAGGGCTCTTGACTGTACAAATGCTCCTCTTCAGGACTGGATACACTCGTCCTTTTGCAACACACCGCCATCTC
The DNA here is from genome assembly GCF_000690775.1 of Eurypyga helias. Taxonomy (NCBI): domain Eukaryota; kingdom Metazoa; phylum Chordata; class Aves; order Eurypygiformes; family Eurypygidae; genus Eurypyga; species Eurypyga helias. The sequence goes on along the minus strand of NW_010254802.1, from coordinate 81,182 downwards.
ACTGAATGGGTGAGAGCCCTTTGCCTACAGACACCTTGGCATTTCAGACTTCATACTTGTGGAAAAGTTGTCTAGTGAAACCTGGTGTTTATTTAACACCTTCAGCAGCCCTGCTTTGGGGATAGATTTCTGCATATTTCCCAAATATGGGTAAGAAGAAGCCATTGGAGATGGGGTACCGGTGAGGAGAGCCTTTTGGGGTTATGTGCCAGTCTCCAGGATGCTCAGTAGGGTAGCACTGTTCTCCCTTTGCAAGCTTACCCCAAAGAAGGCAGCACCTGGGGAGAATCTGAACATGTTCTCACCGTCTCTGATGTGCTGCAACTTGTCTGGGAAGCATAGGTCATGTTATAGATTTATCCTAAAGGACATCTTGTTTTGGAGAGGTACTCTGACAAATCAGAGCTCTGTGAGCGCCTAATGTTGCAAACAGCATTGCAAACAAAACCTTCATTACAGGAAAGATGAAGCACACGTAAACCTTCTGATTATCCTCCTTAAATAGAAAGCTGTCTGTCTATAGATAGATCCAACTACTCATTAGAGATGGGCTGGTCTGCAGACATGGCTGCACACAGACAAAAGCTCTGCCCGCTCTGAGTCACACACAGCCTTCAGTGCCACATTGGCCTCCTCCTTTCTAATGCAGGTTGAAATATGCCTGGAATATATATCCACATAATCAGGATGGGGAGAGGAGTCAGACACTGGCTCTAACAATAAAACACATAATCTTGCAATAATTAAGCTGTATTCATGCTATGAGGAAATATTTTGTCTGGTGCCTTGCTCTCTAAGGCAGACATTGGGGTTTCTTACCAGCAAACCATTGGATCCATGGACTGTGACACAGCGGGAGAAGGTATGGTGAATGGAGACATCCTTCACGTACGTTGGGGGGTTGTAGCCTCCTTTCTCATCCACATCTCCAGCCATATGGAAGTGAATTGGGTAATGTCCCATTGTCTGCTGGCCCATGTATTTCAATTCTAGACCTTCAATATGGGTAGCCTTAAAATCAAGACCGATCTGGAGAGCAACAGAACATCAGTCAAGAAACATAAAAGACTGTTGAGGGTAAGAAGGAAGGGGAATACAGGGATAGGAAGGGTTGTACTGCTAGAGAGACTTACTGTGTGGAAGGAAGGCTATGGATGCAGGGTGAGGGGAAGAGGGTCATGTTGGCTAAGGGGACCATGGTTGCTCTGTGATCCCACTGCTGCTGCCATGGCTACATTTGACTTAATTTTAGAAGGAACACCGTTTGCATTTAATGTTTTCCATGAGTTTCAGTCAGCTGGGCTCAAATCAAAGTCCTGGGGCTGAGCACCACCAGAACCTGGGAAAAACTAGGATCAGGGTGTGGAGAATGTATCTTGGATGGGTTGAGCGTCAGCCTGGCTGGCTGAGCAACGTCTGCAGGGGTGTGAGGTGCACTTCAAAGCCAGGGACAGGCAGCAGCAGGGGCGTGGGGCTGCTGCACTCTAGGGAAAGGCTGTTTGCTCAGTGGCTGACACGAAGGATTTTTCCCTTTCTGCATCCTGGCTTCCTTGGTATGTGAAGGTGTGGCTGGGCGGAGAAAAGTGCAAGGAGAGGGCTCCAACCCTACCTTGATGTGTCCCCCAAAGGTGTCGAAATCAAAGAAGGAGCATAACTTGCTGCTGTACTCATAGCACTGCCCCTCCATCTCACCCATCACCACGACGTTGTGGCTCAGCAGCCCCACTTCTGCCCGCATGTCGACGCCATCAATAACTTCGCCAGTGTGGAGGTATGTTGCTTTCCCTAAAGGAACAAGATCCAGTTTCAGGGTTACTCTGCCAGTGCTGCTTATTTCCCCTTATGCTTCCTGTGGTGGGGTTGGCATAATAATGAAAGGAGTAATTGAATCAGCAAAAACTGTTGGCCCGCTCCTCAAAGGCTGGGTACAGGCATCACCCAAGGTCTTGCTGAGACATTTACAACAGAGGAAGTGGGATTTTTGGTCTTAAGTTGCTCCATTTAGTCAGGGAGTTAAACCAACAGACTGTTAAACAAAACACATTTCCTACCTTGAAAAGGGACTGAGATCACTCAAGAATGTTTTACTTTGGCTAACAATCAGCTGTGTATCAATGTCCAATGCAAAGAAAATTGATGTAACTACTGGAGAGCCTAAATCCCCAAGGTTAGCGCAGCACTTCCTACAGTGAGACACTGGGAGCTGCTCAGATCCTACAGCACTGCTCACGGCATCAGTCTGATCCTGCTAACACCATGGCTGTTAATCTAAGCAAGGAGTGGACTGGGCAGAAAGCCTTGTGGAAATTGTGGCTCAGGACAATCGCAACCCTTCATCCAGCTTGTGGGCTGCAAAACCTCCCGCTGCCTGTCCTCCCAAACCTCACAATTTTAGATCCTCCCACATGTCCCCAACTTGCTCTCAATACTTCCCTCTGCACTGGGGTAGTTGGAGTTGATGCCATCTTCCATCTACCCCCTGCCACATCTCCCCTTGCCAACTCAGGGTGCTCCTAACCTCCTCCTGGCTCAATGGAGAGGTGAGAAGCACAGAAAGCCTTCCCCAGCTGGACCAGGAAGGGGTGAAGTCCAGGCAGTGCGGATGTCTAGAAAGCAAAATAATCTCTTTGCTGTAATTTCATTCAAACGTATTCATACTCCTTCCTTCCTTCCGTGGCTCTCTGCAGAGAATGCAGTTGGGAAAAGGTTCATCTTACTCACTATATTCTGTATTATTCCAGTAAAAATAAGTAATAAACTCTTTAAGTAAACACTGAACTTTAAGGAATGCTACACTTGCATGTATTTAATTTCAATGGAGCTGTTCAAAGCAGTAATTAGAAACAAATGGCAAGCCTAAAGCCTGGCTATCGCTGTGAACCACTTTATCCTTAAGCAGAGGTGCCAAGTTGAGGGGAGGATTTTGAACATTGAAACAGTCTTGTTTTTAACCAAAACATGTTGCTTTGACTTTGTAACCAAGATAAGCAAACACTATTCACTCCCTCTTTCTCCTGAGCCTGGGAACAGTGTAGTTTGACAGTTATATTGGGATTTGGGAAGGGTGAGTGCTCCACCTCGCTCCAAGAGTGCTTTATTGTGGGATGGGGTTCACACTGCTACATGTTCCCTCTGCCTCAGCACCTCTGTCTTCAAAATAGTGTGATCACATGAAAAAACGCTCTTGGTTAACTAGAGGAGTGGTGATGGCAGGACAGAGGAGTGGTGATGGCAGGACAGGTGGGTGCTCTTACCCAGGGCTGTGATGGGAAGATAAGGCTCCTCTGAGCTCCGTGCTCAGCCCCAGAAAAAAGGGGCTGCAAGGGGCTGCAGATTTCCACCTTGCCCACATTTGCAACTGCCTCCCTAGAAAAGTCCTGGGCTTCCCCATGTTGTTGTCCTGAAGCCAGCTAGTCTCAGAGAGTGTGTGGCCAAAACCAGATCCAACCCACACAAAAAGCAGCTTCACTTCCCTTATTTACGTACATTAAAAAAGCCACTACAGAGTGTCCTCCACACAAGGATACTCTGTGCTGGACCCTTGAGCGAGTCTGGTAAGCAAAACAGCCTCTTGTTATGAAACTGTTATTTTTCAGTTTCCCCCAGAGCTGACCTTTCCATGATTTACTGAAATGCAGGAAGAAGTTCAGATAATCGTAAGGACATCCTATTTCAAGCCACATCTCCAGGATTTGTGGCAGTGAAATTAGATAGGCAGTTTTGTCGTTCATGTGCTGAGCTCTAGAATAATAAATGTCATGCTTGCATGTATTTAATTTAATTTAACACCAGTCCAGACATGCAAAATAGTGTAAGCACTGACAGGAATGTTAAATACGGACTAACCAGTTTCTAAATATAACTTCTTGGGTGCATGTTTTTCACTTTTTGCTTTTGCTGACTGCACTTGTTTGGAGATAAAAGGAGAGATAGAAAGCAATTCCCTTCCAATGTAAGAGTGGATTTTGAATAATAGCCCCTTTAACAGAGTTTTGATAAACAAACGTCTCCTTGAGGCAGACAGAAATTCAAGCTCCCCATGGCAATGGGGGTCCTGAAATGGCTCGTGAGAGACAAACCCTCCACGGGAGCCCTCGGGTGCTGTAAATGCCTGCTGGAAACCAGCACTGTGCACTTCCTGCAGGGCCGGGAGCACCAAAATGTGCATTTATAGATGCGTGGCACTTCCAGGGAGCTGCTGGGGCATGTTTAGTGATGGGCATGAAAAAAAAAACCCCAACAACTCACTGCTCCGTGGCAAGTTCAGGGAGTTCATGTGGGCATGGGCACATCCCACTCCGTAGAGCTGCAAATCTGAAGTCAGCCTGCTGCTCGCAGCCAGCTAGCAGAGCCTTCCCAGGGAGCAGCCGCAAGATCCGAGACCCAGTGCGCTGACCACAGGCAAACCCAAGGCAGGGGTTTGCAAACCGACACTGAAGAGGTTTGATACTAAGAAAGGCAACGCTGGGCTTTGAACGTGGGAGGAATGTGCCTGCTGCTTCAGCATCAAAGCCGATGGTTGCCCAACCACTAACAAACCCAGGGGTCACTGCTTCACCGTCTCCTCCTCTGGGCTAGGTCTTGCTGCATCCCTCACGGACAGACGTTGCCTCACCAGCAAGACAGGCTTGTGCCACGTTATAATCTAAACCAAAGCCTTGCAGTGACAGGGATTACATATTCCCACAACAGGCCTGTGTGATGGACTAGGAAAACCGCCCTGGGTTTGCTGCTCTATTTGTCATACCCGTGCCTCCAGTTACTCCAAAATGCAAATTCACATGCAACAACTTCTTTAATGTGTAGGCTTGCCTGGTAAAAGTCTTGATTCAGCAAAATACGAGCACATTTGCATGCTTATTACTCAAGACAGAGACTATTAAAGTCATCAGTCGTCACTAAGGACAAGGTAATTATTAAAAGAAAGTATGCATTAAGATAAACATAGATGATCCAGTAATCAAGGGTATGCTTATGTCAACATAGCAGTTGAAAGCAGAGTCTCTCCAAAGTGTACAAAGCTCCAGTAAAACCTGCCATACTTGAACCTAGCTATAAAACCTGGGTCTCAGGCCTTATCAAACCTAGGAAGGGTGGAATTTTAGAAACTATTTCAGCTGCCACAGATGTGGAAGAGTACACAGCTCTGGCGAGTTACACAGATGTCTCTGAAAACCCACCCAGCTACACTCATGCATTCCTAAATGCCTTGGCTCTAAGTGCTAAATCTCCCTTTCAGAAGCGAAACAGGCACTTGAAGGTCTGTGTTTGGTGAAGATGAAGTGGAACTAAGATGCTCCTGGATTTTTTTTCTCTAAAGTGTCTTTTATTCCCCTTTGGGTTCTCTATGGCCATAGACCCTCTCTCTCAAGGCCTTTTAATGTTTCCTAAACAAGAGTTTTTTTAAAGGAAATGCTAAACACAAACTTGTTTGTTGAACCCAAGTACTCCAGTGACAGCGAATCTTTCAGGGCACCTTTAAAATGAGTGCAACTCATTGTAGATGCCAGCAAAGACCTCTGCCAGATTCAGCATTTTTGCCATACACTTGTCATCACCGGTGGTAATGCCCCTATTGCTTACATTTAATAACCAACAAATGTTCACACAGGCATCCTGTCAAATCCTCATTACTCTGATTTCTCTTGATGGGGTTTGCTATTGCATCCCTACGCTGCAAGCCCGTAATGCAGCACAGCATGGTTTGGGTGAGCCGACCAGCTTCCTAGATGGAACTAGATGATTTTTAAGGTCCCTTCCAACCCTAACCATTCTATGATTCTATGATTCCTGAATCATGCCATACAACCTGATGTCTTAATGAACAAATGATCCTCCGATCCGTAACTTTTACATGGGGAATTAAGATTCCACTAAAAAGACATACAGCAGAAAGGTTGTATGTCCTTACCCTGACAGGGAAGTCTTGCAGCTGGGACGAGAAGATAGGACAGGTCTGGTGGACAAACAGATCAAATCCTTACTTACATCAGGCCCAAACTCAACACTTTTGAACCGCTGTGTAAACTTAAGCATGTTTCTGTCAACTCTGCTCCTAGGCAACGCCCAGAGGTAAAAGAGTGAGCTCTGATGGCCTTAGCAAGGGCCATTTCATGACATTTCCTGCCCAGCCCAGGCACCAGGATTGCCTTAAAAAAAGAGCTCCTGTCAAGTTCCAGTCAAAGTGATGGCAACTTTTAAACAGAACCCCCTAAATCTCTAGAAATATCTGAATTTTGAGAGTCGAGTAACTTCTCCCATCCTTACAGAACAAGATGAATGCTGTTAAGTTGTTAGACAACTATGCATTTACACTTTCAATTCAAAGTTCTTTGCATGAACAAGATCACAGCAAACTCCTTATCTCTCTAGTATTTGCAACCCAACAAGCAGGATTTAAGATATGTGTGCTTGTAATCATAGATTGACTGGTCTGTGGGATAATTGGACTAATTATGCCAGGCACAAATAGTTTTTTCATGCTTTATCAAGAGCATATAGGAGCACAAAAGAGCATTTCTTCATTTTTCTTCCATGGTGAAACTTATCAGCATTAGTAGTAACTTCATACAGAGCAACTAAGATGCAGATAAGACATGTTTCCCAGGGAAACCAGACAAAATACTTGATCTTTCCTACTATCCAGTTCTATCATAACAACACACCCCTTCCTTCCTTCCTTCCTTCCTTCCTTCGTCCTCCCTCCCTCTGCCCTGTATAGTCGTCCCTCCCCAAACCTTGTGAAGTTGGAAGATCAAACGGTTTTAATCTGTTCCCACAGAGAAAATAATCTAGGCATAAAAATGACACGCAAAAGAAAAAAAAGTTAGACAAAGGAGTCAAGTGGAGAAAAAACTTCTATTTAAGTGAGTGACTGACCAGAGCAGGACGTGCAGGGCTGAGTCCCTGTGCAAACCACGCTTTCTCATGGGAGCCACAGTCTTGAAATTAGTGTAATTACTCCAATAAAGGAGTGCGCAAGATCAGTACCTGGATGTCCTCCTTCACTTTCCACACTGAGATTTGTAGACTAAATCCTACCAAAACCTGACGGCAATTATTAACGTTCTTAAGCTTTTCTGAAAAGACCAGCCTCTAATC